>NC_048422.1:23691951-23694343 GCF_013103735.1 Etheostoma cragini | reverse complement strand
CCCCCCCCCCCCCGGACCCTCCTTTACTACATGATTAACGGCCTCTCTGCGTGTTAGCTAACTAGAACCGATAATGTGGATTTAAAGACGTGCCTGTTACCTGGATTGTGAAGTTAATGGAGCCCTTGGAGGCAGATGAGACGTGTGGAGGGAGTTCAACATGAACTCATTTAAGAGCAACAAGTCGAATGTAAATGTAAATGTGCTGTATTTATATATTATTATATAAAGCGCTTTTCTAGTCTTAACAACTGCTCAAATCTACAGGACTGTGGCCGGGGCTGCTCATCAGATACACACTCACACACATCTACACACCTGCTCATCAGATACACACTCACACACATCTACACACCTGCTCATCAGATACACACTCACACACATCTACACACCTGCTCATCAGATACACACTCACACGCATCTACACACCTGCTCATCAGATACACACTCACACACATCTACACACCTGCTCATCAGATACACACTCACACACATTCACACTCCGATGCGCAGCACCGGGGGCCACTCGGGGGTCAGTGTCTTGCCCAAGGACACTTCGACAATGACTGCAGGGGCGGGGATCGAACCACCAACCTTCCGATTGGCAGACAACCGCTCTACCGCTGAGACACAGCCGCTCCATTCACTCAGAGAGAGCTCCAGAGAGCTTTGATGACATTTTGAAAAAGCATCTTCTCAGTCAGGATGGTGGCTTAGTCACATTGCTGTCTGTATTTCTGGGTTTTCCTGGAACAACTTCATGTGTGTAGCACCTTTGAAAACAAAGTGCTTTGACTAAGGAAGCGATGTACAAGTACAATTTGGGGTACTTTACTTGAGTATTTCCATTTTATGCTACCGTATATTGTACTTTACAACATTTTAGAGCAATCTTCAATGTTTTTTAAGCCAAGGACCCCTTAACTGAATTAGAGCTACATATATTAACGTGTACGGCGGCTTAAATCCTATTTATATATATGACTGTTTTTTTTTTTTTTTTGCATACAATAGTAAGCTACTAAAATAACCTGATAATTGTAAATAACAATAATAAAATATTAAGGACAACAATTTTCTTTGAAAATGAATATCTACAGTATTAGTATGTATATGAAGTATATATGTACAGTATATACATATATACAGTCTATATATATATATATATATATAAATGCAGTAGTAAGTATTGCAGCTCTAACTTACATGTAAATCCAGAATGAGTGAGTGTATTAAAATGTAGACAGTAGGATTACAGATGTGAGGTATGTATAGTATGAACAAATGTACAGTTGGATGATATCTGTGTAAACAGAGAGGTGGAAGCTGCTGAATAGTGCCAACTATTGTTCATTATTACATTTGCTTATAATATGTTGGATTAATGTTAAGACCTTTTATATATCTATGGTTCTTGCACTATACTTATTTTATTCCATGTTACATTTCTCCTACGTAGAAACAGGGGAAAAGGAGTCGCTTTTAATCTCGTTGTACACGAGTATTATGACAATAAGAGGAATTCTACATTAATTTCGTGAAAACTTGAAGAAATGTGAAATGTGAAAGTCTTAAATGTTTATGAAAACTCGACTGACCTCTGTTTTATTCCTTCTCAGCTGTGTTTTTGTACTTCTGGTGCAGCCTACATGGTATTTCCTGTAATTACATCAAGGTCTTTGGTTTATACCGACCATATGTTGTATTTTATACATTTGCTTAGTCTTTTTGTACATATGTGAATGATGCACATCCCTCACAAACCATACAGCCTCGTTTTCCCTTCTTAATATGTAGACCTATGTATGTATGTATGTATGCATGTGTTAAATCTTTCTGCATTTATTGTTTATTTTATATTATTGTGTTTATGCATGCATCATCAACCAAAGCACATTCCTCTTAAGTGCTACTTACCTGGCAATAAACGGATTTCTTAGTCTGATTCCAATGAAAACAAAGGAATCAACAAGCCCGGGTTGGTTGTACCCAAAAAGAAAGAAAGAGAGAGAGACGTGATCAGATGGCCAGCGGCTCTCATAAAGTTGTTAGTGGGCTTCTGATTAAACCGAGGCGCTTTGTGCTTTGTGCTTTGTGGGAATGTTCCACTCAACAGGACAAACGACTCAATGCAAACTGGGCCCCAACGAGAGAGAAAAGGCTCCAACTTTCCCTTTGATGAGTCCATCAATTAACATCACAAGGCGCGTTCACGTGTCCGAGCACCGCAACATCTCCCGTTGGCAAATAATGACAAGACAAACCACAATGAGGAACACGGAGGGAGAGAAAGGAGGCACGTTTTAACCAGATGCCTGGCAATAAATAACAGGGCGAGCGCATCTCCAGCTGAGAGAGGCTCATTTACATTTTCAAGTGTCCGCGAGAAGGC
>NC_048422.1:23689040-23691736 GCF_013103735.1 Etheostoma cragini | reverse complement strand
AGAGAGAGAGAGAGAGAGAGAGAGAGAGAGAGAGAGATGCAGCCAGTCGCAGCCAAAAGCCCGCTCAGCCACAGGACCTCATTTTCTGTGGAGGATATTTTGGATCCAACAAAGTTCACGAGGAGAGGAATCTGTGCTCGAGATGCAACGACAGGTGAGCATTGAGAGGGGACCCTGCAGGGAAAAAAAGGTTTTCAATTTTACTTTAATTCCATGACTTTCTTGAATTGAATTCTTAGACTTTTGGGGGAAAAGGTGTATTGTTTTCTTTCATCCTTGGTCTATTTGTGTCTGTAGATTTCTCCTAAATTAACCTATAAGTGAAAGTTAGTTTTAGGTAATACCTCATTTGCATTTTAAACACACATTTCTAGTTAATAGTAACACCAAAAATATATTTCAGGAAGTTAGTTTTTCATTTTTAATTCACTATTTTACATATCTTCTTTCAGACTATGTGGGGGAAAATGGATGTATTAAACCCAATGAATTTGACTTTGGTGTCTACTCTCTATACATTCAACACATAGATATGTAGTAGTAGACACATAAAAAAATACACATAGACACATATCAGCATAAAATACACAAATAAGACATATTATCAAGACAAGTACACATGGAGTGGGATGTGAGATGCGAAAAATTTATAGTGTGTTATGTGTTTATGTTTCTATTTGTGTCTGTAGATTTAAGTTGACCATAAGTCAGCTTAAGATAGAGCCTCATTTGCATGTTTAAACATAATTTTTTTGGAAAAGGTGTAATTCAAAAATTGTCTTACTGTCAATGTTAAATTGTCATCTAGGGGATGATTAATCTATTAGTTCAAATGTCAAAAACAAAATGCACGTGAAGGCATCTTCTTTCAGACTGGAGGACTTCTCTGCTTCGAGTATTTTTACTTTTACTACTTTAAGTACATTGTACTTTTACTTAATCAACATTTTCAATTAATTTCAATTCAGTTTTATTCATGTAGCGCCAAGTCACATCTACAGTTATTTTATCTCTCAGGAAACTACAGGAAAGGGAAGAGGTCGAGTTAGTAACATGCGTTAATGGGAGGAGGTTGCACACAGATGGAGAGGAGAACTTTTACTTGTAACAGAGTATTTTTACAGTGTTGTATTGGTACTTATAAGGATTCTGAATACTTCTTCCACCCCTGCTTCCAGGTGCCTCTGCAGGCAGAGATGAACCCGGAGAGCAGCACCCTCCTGCGGCCCCGGAGGAGGAGAAGCTTCGCAGCTCGAAGGCTAAAGGCCGCCGGGTCCGCACTGCCTTCAGCCTGGAGCAGCTGCAGCTCCTGGAGCGCAGCTTCCACCGGTGCCACTACCTGTCGGTGCTGGAGCGCCACGCCATCGCCTCGGTCCTGCGCCTCTCCGAGACGCAGGTCAAGATCTGGTTCCAGAACAGGCGCACCAAGTGGAAGAAGGAGCGTGTGCAGGGGGGAGAGGAGGCCGAGGCGGAGGAGGAAGCCGGGTTCACAGCCTCACATCCTCTGCCCTACGGGCCGCTTTACTGCCAGCAGCGCGCGCCGCTGCAGCGGTTCGCACCGCTGCCGCTGCTGCCGCTGCTGCCGTGTCATCGTTATTACACATGATGGGTGACCCGGCGCATCACGGACCAGCATGCAGCATCTCCAGCCCAGGCCTGGGTATCACTAAAACAACTCCACCGGTGCTGTTACCATGACTTTGATAGCCTGCTTGTTCCTGATTGATGTTTTTTTTTTCTATACCAATTTGATAAAAATCCATTTAACAGAAAGAAGTCAGGTCACAGGTCAGGGTAACGGCCTACCTTTGGGTTCAACATTGATTTTTGGAGTATATCAAACACTTGATTTCCTCCATTCTGATGATTTGTTCTTGCATCACGTTAAGTTGCAAATGTCTTTATTTATGTGGAGGAAATTATATAAGGTTTTTTGGGGAGTTGCACTGACTAGTTTGGATTTTCGGGGAGGTTGTAACCGCCCCATCCCCACTGTAAATTAGGCCTATACATTGGGGGAAGAGCAGGGAGGGGGGGGGGGGAGGCTTCTGGGGCTGCAGCCCCAAATATTTCTCAAATGCCCCCAATCTTTCAGGGATTAGCTTGAACAACTTTTGGCGTTTTCCACTGCATGGTAGACTACCTACTCCACTCGCCCTTTTTGGTTTTCCCTTATCAGAATCCGAATCAGAACTAGCTTTAGGCTATTTGCCAGATATGAGGACACATACGAGGAATTTTGCTTTGGATCATCATTGCTCAAAATGCGCTTACACACGCAAAACAAACAACAAAACATTTCATGTATACACACTAATATACACACTCTCAACTGAAACAACATAGGCAGGTTGGGGCAGTGGTGCTATGAAGGGTGCAAAATGTGGAGGAGTAGATTATAATAGTTATTATTTTCATTTTGGAGCATAGGGAAAAGGGTGCAGGAATAAATAGAATCATGTTATTATGTTACAGGATGAACAACTCTGGAATAGAGAATGATGAATAACTAATAATTAATAAGTGGAACCAGTAAACAGGTGCTGGTTCGAGACAGTGTTGCTGGGTTGTTGCACAGACTTGAACCTGACACTGGGAGGTAGTACCATCTCAGTCCAGGTTCAAAGGCGATACCAAAAGGTGATGTGAAAACCTGCAGACTGCTGATTGGTCGGAGAGAATCGTGGGGGGGGGGG
>NC_048422.1:23688419-23688873 GCF_013103735.1 Etheostoma cragini | reverse complement strand
GTGTGTGTGTGTGTGTGTGTGTGTGTGTGTGTGTGTGTCGCGTTAGGTCACGGCAGTTGGCTGCTATGACGACCAGCCACGGCTCGCCCCGGGGCACCGCGGTCGAGCCGAGCAGGGTACCATGTAATGGAAAAACGCCATTAAAGTGTCATTTCCCCTCAGTCTCTGGGACTGGAGCGGCTAACCAGCAGAGCAAACTGCTCTGCTTTCAGAGTGAGAAGGACGGGTGGAGAACAACAAGATGCAAGATAGGACGCAAAGAAAGTGACAAAAACGTTGAAAAAAGCAACAAACAACCGTGAAAAGCATTTAAATAAGTGACCAAAAATGTTGGAAAAACTATCGTTACTACCATGTTTTCCCCAAATGACGTTCAGAGTTTTAGGCATTTTATTTTGAAATGGCTTGAAAATAAAATGCATGTAGCTGCAGTGAAGGCCCCCCCCCCCCCCCC
>NC_048422.1:23679367-23686325 GCF_013103735.1 Etheostoma cragini | reverse complement strand
ACTAGGTGGAGGGACGTCCAGCTGGGAAGAGGCCTCGGGAAGACCCAGGACAAGATGGAGGGACGTCCAGCTGGGAGGAGGCCTCGGGAAGAACCAGGACTACGTGAAGGGACGTCCAGCTGGGTGGAGGCCTCGGGGAAGACGCAGGACTAGATGGAGGGACGTCCAGCTGGGAGGAGGTCTCGGGGAAGACCCAGGATCCCCTAGTCAGAGCTGGTTAACGTGGCTCGGGAAAGGGAAGTTTGGGGTCCCCTGCTGGAGCTGCTGCCCCCAGAGACCCGATACCGGATAAGCGGATGAAGATGGATGGATGGATGGATGGATGAATGGATGGATGGATAAATGAATGTATGTATGGATGGATGGATGGATGGATGGATGGATGGATGGATAAATGAATGGATGGATGGATGGATGGATGGATGGATGGATGGATGGATGGATGGATAAATGAATGGATGGATGGATGGATGGATGGATGGATCGACATTCCACCAAAACAAGTTCCTCCCCAAGGATGTTTTGCAGAGGCCCAGAGGCTCCGTCTGGGCCCTTAGCTCCGCCCAAGACCATTGTGATTGGCTAAAGAAATGCCAATAAACCAGAGAAGGTTTTTCTCCCATCCAGGAATGCTGTGTGGACTATCCAGACCCTCCTCCACAGCGCTGTGGAGGAAGGTCTGACAATGTGCCATAAAACACACTGAGATAAAACTCTTGTGAACTGAACTAGTTTTGCTTTTAACTAGATCTCTTGAGAGTTTAGAACAGGAGGATGTTTCCAGTCAGAGATCTACTGCATGCAGGTCGAGTCCTTCTAACTGCAATCCAGACTCAACTGTCTTTCTTTAGTGTTTCTTCTTTCTTTTCCTCTCTTTTCTTCCCTCTCTGGTAGGAATGTCACATGTGGCAGATGCTCCTCCCCTTCTGCTTAGACATGGGTGAGGGGAGAAAAAGGGGGTGAAGGGCCCTGAGGGAGAGATGTGACGGAGGAGTGTGTGGGAGAAGAGGAGGAGGAAGAATAGGAGGAGGGAGGCGGGTTGCTCGGCTGCTTCTGGAGAAAATCCACTCCAGACAGACGAACTTCCTCCTCTCCTGCACGGCCAGCTTTAAAAACTCCCCTCCCACAACATTTTCTCCCCCTCTCCACGCTGACTCGCCATCAGAGAGGAGGAGGCTCTCCAGACGTTCACAGGCTCATCCTTTCTGTTCTCTGCATCCCTTTTCATGTCTTCTGAGACTTCCTGAAGGACATTTAAGACAACACTGAATCTGTGCATCTGCAGGTCAGATTTTCGTTACTGTGCGTCCAAAAGTTAGTTGTTGTGTTTTTGTTCTTGGAGTGCGTCTGCTCTGGTTTTCCATCCCAGACGGGGGGGGTGTTGTCTGTGACTGGAGAAAATGAGAGCTGAGGTGCTGGTCTTCTGGGTGGCTTTGACCCTGTGCTGCGCTCCGGTCGCTGCTCGAGAAGATGTGGAGGAGGACGACAAACTCTCCGGGGACCGGGTTCAGCTGAGAGCCCCCCGAGGACTGGTCGAGCCCAGGAGACAGACGGAGGAAGAGGGGGTTCAAATGAAAGATGAGCCGGTTGAAGTGGTGCAAGAGGAGAGCACAAAACCAAAGAAAAAGAAAACACCTGAGGAAATTGAGGCAGGTAAGAATCAGCTATAACACAGACGCAAGTCTACGGTTCAGATGGTGGTCGTCTGCGATATGAGGACTAAAAGAAAGAATGATAGATACATTTTTAAAGTGCAGTTTTCTCCTGATATTATCTTTGAGATAGTCTTTGAGCTAGAGTCCAGGTCAAGTCTTTGAGCTAGTGTCCAAGTCTTGATTCTTTGAGCTAGAGTCCATTTCTCAAGTCTATTAGCTAGAGTTCAAGTCTTGAGTCTTTGAACTAAAATCCAAGTTGAGTCTTTGTGCTAGAATCCAAGTCAAGTCTTTGAGCTAGAGTCCATGTCTCGAGTCTTTGAGCTAGTGTCCAAGTCTCGAGTCTTTGAGCTAAAGTCCAAGTCTCTAGTCTTTGAGCTATAGTCTGAGTCTCGAGTCCATGAGCTAGAGTCGATGTCTCACGTCTTTGAGCTAGAGTCCATGTCTGGAGTCTTTGAGCTAGGGTTCAAGTCTCGAGTCCATAAGTTAGAGTCCAAGTCACTTCTTCAGTCTATGACCTAGAGTCCAAGTCTCGAGTCTTTGAGTTAGAGTCAAAGTCCCTTGTTGAGTATTTGACCTAGAGTCCAAGTCTCGAGTCTTGGAGCTAGAGTCCACATATTTCCCACACTCAATCGAGTGAAGTCTGAATTCACTCTGTGTGCGACTCAGTGCAACTTTAGTGCGAGTCTCAAACTCAAGTCCCTTACCTCTGCTAGGAATAGATCATTTACGCTGTATCTCTCTAATAATTGAAACAATTGCTGTAAATGGAGATGGTAAGAATCAATTTAGGCCTACAGCCATGTTAATGAAAACTAAAAGGTTTCAAAAGTAAGTTATTTATTTACTTAAAAAAAAAAAATGTATGGACAATTTTACGCAAAGCAACAAGGAGAAACTGGAGAGGGACTAATGAGCCGGAGGTTGCCGGCCCCCTGGTCTAAAGGCGTAAGTCTCCTGGCATCTGCTCTGCTCTTGCAGCCAAGACTCTGATGATACACACACACACACACACACACACACACACACACAGGAAAGGCTGCAATCAATCCATGAGGCAGGAAAACATTTAGTTTGAACTCTCTTATCATGTGCCCCAGCGTTCTCTCTGAACTCGTCCATAGTTTTCTTTGTCTCAGACGGATTGCTTGACTCCATATGGTCGCAGAAGCTGTGTTAGTGTGTGTGTGTGTGTGTGTGTTTACCACATGAGTTGCATTTCAGAAACCTGATGAGAATATCTCAGTGATTCAGAGACAACAGGGGAAGAAACTCGCAGTGGGTCCGGTTGGTGGTCTGACATTTTCTTGGCAGCCTGACTGATCTCTGCCGGGAATACAGGTTGGGTGTTCAAGTTTTAGAGGCTTGTTTTGTCCGACACAACGATAAGAGAATGAGCTTTTACAGCGAGAGAGAGCGAGAGAGAGAGAGAGAGAGAGAGAGAGAGAAAGAGAGAGAGACGCCTGCGTGCCTCAAGTTAAGGGGTGTCTCCTATGTCTCCCAAGAAAGACACATCTGTGGAAAATACAGAGTCTGAGCAACAGCAGAAATATTTCCACTATGATTTTCCAGGCGTGAGCGGACAGGGTTTAACGAGAGCGCCGGCCTTCAGTGTCATCGATCAACGGCTCTGATGTTCTGAATGTTTCCGTTGCATGAAGCAAAACCACAAGCAACCAAAACTTTTCATGTGTGGCTGATTTAAGTTGCATTAAAGGCCATAATTAACTAAACCTGACACCCAAAAGAAAGTTTTTTCACTTCTTTCGAGCTCTGTTTGTCCGGGGAAGGCCGAGTGTGCAAGGTCTTCATCAGCCCGGTTTTGCAGGATTTTTGCAGTCTATCGAGGCATGAATGCAGTTGTCTTCTGTTTGCATTGATATCATTTGTTGTATCCATGGGTAGAAAAGTTGTTGTCGGGCCCCTAACACCGCCCCTACAGTCGGTGTAGTCCAGTCAGAGTCCAAGTCTGAGTCATTAAAGACGTTCGAAGACGAAGTCCGAGGCCCAAGAGTTGTGGTTAAGTCTGGGTCGTATCTAGTTTTACAGTCAGTCATAACATGAATAAACTGCTAAAAGCTACAGTGTGTAGTTTCTGTCGCCCCCATGAGGAATTCAAAGTAATGACAACAACACTGTCAGCGCATCCACATGATATCCACAAACCTTCTGCAATCTCGCTCTCCCCCATCCCTCATGCAGTTACTAATAGCTAAATACAAATCTCTACTTTCATTAATTTTGGGGCGTCTTATTCAATTTTATAGCATTTGTAAAACAAATTGAAGTGTTTTTGAAATAGTATTGAGTAAAAGTTGACATATTCCAGTCTGTGATTATCATCAACATCCATTCCTTTAATTTTAGTCTCAATAATTCTTAATAATAATAATAATTTCTGCTTTTTAACTCAAACATTAGGTATAATTTCCTATAAATGAGATTTATTGACCATAAATCCCGAAAATGACTGTAAAACTTAAGTTAATAAGTTATTGTTACGTAGTGTTGAAAAAGTAAAAAAAAAAAAAGACAGACAATGAGAAAAAAACACATCAAAAGTGTTGAAAAAAAGGACAAAAACTTAAGAAAAAGTTAAAAACATCTATATTAAGCGTCAACAAATGTGTTGATTTTCAATTTTGACGGGAAGTCAATATGAGCGTTAAAGAAGACATTCACCTAAAACGTTATTTTTTAGTGATATGCAGGGACTTGTTTTAGAAGATGCATCTTAAATATCTTGAAAACATTTTCTTTCGAGTTGTATCTCAGATGAGACAAGCTTTTTTTTAACATCTCGTGAGGTTTTGAAGCTTGTCTGTTGTTTGTAAAAGACTCTTAGCATTTAATTTTTTTTATTTGTTCCATACTTTTTGCAAGCAAAATAAATCTTATATCCGTTGTTTTTTGGGGCCTTTTCTCCAGTGTACGTTCCCATGACACACATCATACCATGATTGTGCCTTAGAACACATAGAACATGTTATACACATGTTATATGATGTTATTTCTGTGTACAGGTGACTTGACATTAATGAAAAATGACTGCCCAGTACACCGGGGGTGGGTAATGGGTTGGCAGTGTTGTGTTTAGGGACCGGTGGAACATCAGGAAATACGTCTAGCACTTTGAAGATCTCTGAAGAGCCTTTTAAGTCTTTTCCATCCGACTGTTGAGGAGGTGTAATGGGGCACTGAGCTGATTGAAGGGTCTGGGGATCGCCTCCATCCATCCGCTCTTATAAATCTGAATGTCTTGGAAACTACAGGCCGGATTTTCAGGGTATTTACTGTGCAAACATTGTGAAAACATTACGCCTTCACAACATAAAATATGTTTAGTTAGTTGACAAGAGCGCTTAGTTTCCCTCATGCATCACCCAGGACAATCATTAGAGCCCCAACCATGAATCAGCCAAGGCAGTATATTGGCATATACTGTAGATTTGCTTTTTGCAGATCAGTGGCGATTGTAGACCCCCTTAAAATTATAATTAAAAAAAACATTTTGTTTTTTTTTATACAGCAGAATCCAATGTGGTGCTGACAGTGATAAATACATGGAATACATACCAATTATAATGCTTTACTTTGGTAGTTATATGTACGAATGATTCATGAGAACAGCCGGCAGGGTTGAATATCAATGGAACAACTGGGGGGGGGTTATTAGGCCTTGGTCTCCACTCTCTGGGTGCTATTTTGTTTGGTGTAGGACCAAAACAAACCAACGAACTGTGTTTCAGAACCAGTCCTTGCTGTGTTTATGTGTTATGGCCGTCTGTCTGTCTGTCGGAGTTGTAACTGGTTTTATAGGTGCAGTATGACGTTTTCTTTAAATACGTCTGTGCCCACAAACAGGCAAGAACAGAAGAGAAACATTTTGGCTATAAAAGATCATTTAAACCTCCAATAAAATGCTAAATGTAGCTACACGGCTAAGTTATATGCCATAAATACACACACACTGTATACTAATTCCTCTTCTTAAACTCATCTCTCTGAAGCCAGGGCAAAGAAAGCAGCAGAGAAGGAAGCCAAGGCAAAGAAGCAGAAAGCTCCTAAACCCACCAAAAAGCCCAAAGGCCCCAAACCCACCAAGAAACCGAAAGCACCAAAACCCACAAAGAAGCCGAAGGCGCCCAAAGCGACCAAGAAACCAAAGCAGGTGACCACAGTGCAGCCCAAAACCACGAGTCCGCCTCTGGACCAGGAAGAGGAACTGAGCTGGGACACAGGTACGTACAAATCCTACTCGGGGTTCTTAAGGGAATCAGAAGTATATTCCTGAAGAAAATGTTACTTATTCTTCTCTGGTGGAGGGGAGGGGGGGGGGTTGGGAATCCAGACGTATGAACTCTTTAACTTTGTCTTCACAAAGGTGTGGTTCCACCTGTGACCCCGACGGTGCCCGGATGGGAAGAGCCGGTCGAGCCAGGCCTCGGTGAGACTTTCACTCACGGGACACTGAACCGGCGTTAGTTAGCATGCAGTTGACATCAGGAAACCGGGTTAGGTTAGGGTTGAAATGGTTAGGGTTAGGGTTAGGGTTAGGGTTAGGGTTAGGGGTTAACTCCTGGGAGGGGCGCTGCTGGGGGCGGGTGCACAACGAGACCACTGGTGTGAGTAAAACACTCAAAAACCTCCTCAATTTTTTTTATTATTATTACATTTAATTATTAATATTATTATTATATTTCTTGATTTTCATTATTAATATTTATTATTTTAACAATCTTCCCCAATGTATTTCTATAAGTGATTTTTTTAATGTCCATACAAGCATACAATACAGTAGGAGAGAATACTCTCAATTAAGGAATCTTGTTATCAACATAAAAAATATAAATATAAATAAAGTAAATGCGGAGGGGGGGCTGGTTGTCCAGGAAAACGTTCCAGTTAATGTGTAGAGCCTTCTGTGTGTTTGAAGGCGGATATTTTGCCATAAATTGTTACGATATTTCAGTATGTGCTGGGTTCTTCACAGATGACGTGCCTGGTGGACGCCAAGATAACAGAAAGACCACGACTACTGAGGTCATCATGTACATACCAGGTACCCCTCTGTCATACTATCTGGGTCCAGATTTTTCTATATATGGCAAAGTTTTTTTTTTTACTGCATAGAGGTATTTTTGGGGCTCCCCCAAAGAGGTTTCAGTCCGAACCAAAGGAAAATTGACATGTCCTAATACTCGGCTTCTGACTGGCTAGTAGTCCTAACCTAGGTACTGTCAGGGCCCTCATACTCTGCTTCTGACTGGCTAGTAATCCTTACCTAGGTACTGTCAGGGCCCTCA
>NC_048422.1:23675079-23679267 GCF_013103735.1 Etheostoma cragini | reverse complement strand
GAGAGAGAGAGAGAGAGAGATATTGGACTAGGATCCAGAGAGAGAGAGAGACAGTAAGTGAGTGAGTGAGTGGTTGGACTAGGCGTTAGCATCTAATACATTCAGAGAGAGAGAGAGAGAGAGAAAAAGAAAGAAAGAAAGAAAGATTGGACTAGGCTTTAGCATCTGATACTTGCCAGAGAGAGAGAGAGAGAGAGAGAGAAGCTTTAAGGTTCAGCTAAACGTGACGCCTCCAGCCTTACTACACCTTCAGGAAGACAGAAACTTTGCAAAACAAATGATTTAAATAACCTACTGAGGTTAATCTGTACTTCCTGCTTAATGCTCTCCTCATTCGAGTGTTCATCAAAGTATCCTCCTGAAAGTCTCCTCCTGAAAGTCTCCTCCTGAAAGTCTCCCGAATCTTCTTCACACGTGTGCAATGAGTTGTGCTTCTCCTTAACACGAGTCGGCCGTCAAAGCAGTCCTCCGTGTACCAGTCTGGATGAGAATAAGCTGAGGTGGGTCATGTGGGTCGTGTGCAGGGCTCCAAGGACGAGGACGACCTGTACGGCGGAGCGTGGTGCGCCGAGCCAGAAGAGAAGAACCACTGGTTCGAGGTGGACGCCCGCCGAGAGGTGGAGTTCACGGGGGTCATCACTCAGGGAAGAAACTCCGAGCAACTGTGAGTCTGGACTTCATTTCATGAGACGCATGCGGAGATGTGTTCGTTGGGATTTATCGCTCGTTTATGGAGCTACGGAAGCTAATTTGTGCCAGAAAAGAAAGGCAGTGTTGGGAGTGACATTACATAAAGTCTAAATTATGCGATACCATGCAATTTGCTGAGCAAGTACTCCAAACTACGATAGATGTTATATAAATAATATAATATAATATGAACAACCCATAAACGACACGTTTCACGAATTAAACCCCTACCGGTGGCAGGAAATACGACAATATGTCAAGAGAACTGGTCTTAACTGGTCGTGTTGAATGGCCGGGTTAGCTCACGTAGTAACGAGTAAAATATTACCGAAATTTAATCAGTAACGCGTTATGTTACTGCATTACAGCAAAAAGGAATACATTACTGTAACTGCGTTACATTTGTAACGTGTTCTTTATAATTCCCTAAATAACATGATTGATTCCACCCAACGCTCTTTGCCAAGTACAAATCTCTACTTTCATTAATTTTGGGGCGTCTTATTCAATTTTATAGCATTGTAAAACAAACTGAAGTGTTTTTGAAATAGTATTGAGTAAAAGTTGACATATTCCAGTCTGTGATTATCATCAACATCCATTCCTTTAATTTTAGTCTCAATAATTCCTAATTTCTGCTTTTCTAACTCAAACATTAGGCATAATTTCCTAAAAGTTAGGTTTATTGGCCATAAATTCCAAAAATTACTAAAGTTAATAAGTTAGTGTTATGTAGTGTTGAAAACATAAAAGACAACACAAGGGTAAAAGCTACAGTGCGTAGTTTCTGTCACCCCCCCCCCCCCCATGAGGAATTCTAAGTAATGACACCAACGCAGTCGTCCACATGATACAAGCCTTCTGTGATCGCGTAACAACACTGTTGTACCATAGGTGTAATTAATGGGGGGGGGATGGGGGCTTTATTTAAAGATTTTGTTTCTTTTTAACCCTTGTGTTGTCTTCCCATCAACCATGACCAAAAAAAACGTTTTGGTCACTTTTTTTCAAACATTATTATCACTTTTTCCGACATTTTTGTGACTTTTTCAATGTTGTGGGTGTTTTTTTGATGTTTTAATGTACATTTTTTGTCAACATTAAATCATTTTTGGGGATAAAAAAAGAAGAAATTAACTGAAAATTGAAAAACACGAGGATTGATGTTTTTGTCGTACTTTCAACATGTTTGTTGCTTTTTTCAGATGTTTTTTTCCATCAACTTTTTAGAGGTTTTTGCCGCTTTTTTAAAATTCACGATGTCGACCCACTCCCGTGTATATTACACTACTTTTGTGCACCCAAGGCTTTCGTAAACTCATTTCAAGCACAAATACAATTGAGCGTAGGTTGGTTTTCACAAGAGATTTACGATAATATTTCCGCTTTAGCGCCAAATTATCTCTTTACACATTGTATGATGATTTTGCGCGTTGCTAGACAGAAAGCGGAGTTTGTCGTGAACATTTTGATGTGAAACACAGTCATATACAAATACCCTTAAAAGGAGAACTTCAGAAGATATCTTAAAAATACCCCTAGAAACCGGAGGGTTTAAAGGCCAAGATGACCCGAAAAATCATCTTAAATAAAACTAAACTAAATTTTAAAAACAAAAGTCACATTCTTGACACACCGTAGCTTCCATACAGATGAAATATTGAGTTTTTCCCCCCAGGGAGGACTTTGTGTCGTCCTACTTTGTGGCCTTCAGCAACGACAGTCGTGACTGGACAACGCTGCAGGACGGCTACGCTGAATGGGTGCGTGGAAGCCAAACAATACACAGCTCGTATCTTACGATAGATAGATCATAATTCATAACTATTGATTTGGATCTTCTCCTGCAGTTGTTTTACGGGAACGTGGACAAGGACACGCCGGTGCTGGGTCAGTTCAGCCCCCCCGTGGTGGCGCGCTACATCCGCATCCTGCCTCAGAGCTGGAACGGCAGCTTGTGTCTTCGAGCCGAGATCCTGGCCTGTCAGCTACCCAGTCAGTATCACAGACACCACCATGGGCGCTATTTACAGGGGTGGATGGGGGGGGGCAGTGCAACCCCCCAAAAACCTATTATAATTTCATTCACATAAATAAGGATATTTTGCACCACAAATTGATGCAGAAAAGTCCACCAGAATGCAGATAATTAAGTGTCTGTCGTACAATATTTCAATTTTGCTCAATTCTTTTTGCAAAAGCTCAAATTTTTTGCAAATCCCCCCCCCCCCCCCCCCATGTTGAACCCAAAGTTACGCCCTTGGACAACGTTGATCTCTCATCTCTTTCAGGGTTTGAAGCAGGTTTTCCCCGTTTTTTTTGAGAGTTTCTTGACCTCATGAGTCAGAGTTTTGTCTCATTCCTTAGAGGAATACGTCATCCTGCGCTGGAGGAAAAACACAACTGTTTGCCAGACTTTGAGTGAAAATAGTTTCACAATAAAAACTTGCATCCAGCAGAATAATCAAGTAATTAAAATGAGCTCTAACTTTTCCAGCTGCAACATTAAAGTGATGAACACATTAATGCATCAATTATTAGACTACAACAACATAATATAGTGTGTATTTTTCTGAAATGGGCCATTCTGCATAATTTGCATTTTCACAGTTGGTACTTAATACTTGTATTTGACTAAGTACAATCATAAATGCGGAACTTTTACTTGTTATTGAGTACTTCTACACTGTAGTGTTACTTTTACTGAAAAGTTCTTTTGTTCCCCACAAGTAGCCACTACTTCTAAACACGTTGTTTTTACTCAAATGGACATTTTACAACTGACTCCAATGCTTTTAAAGCCGTATGCTCAGTAGACTTAGATATTTGGTATGTTTTCCCTTTGCAAAGAGCAGCTAAGATGCAACTGTAAAATGCTAGTATTTTACTAGTATACTACTAGTAAAGTAGTATACTACTGGTAAAGTAGTATACTACTAGTAAAATACTGACCCATTTTGGTCGTTTTTTTTCCCATCAACAATACTCGTTGACATCTAACAATTCAGGTAAAATTGGCCGCATTTCTCCTTTAAAGAGACAGGCGCTCCAGAGCATCTCATACAGGTGCATCTATGGGTGCAGCGGCCATGGGTAGTATGTGTGTGTTTTTTTTTTTTAACAAAGCATGTAAACATGTGCTAGTAAAAACACAAAATAGAAGTCATCCTGAAAATACTATATAATATTCGCCCTATAAAAACTCTTATTAGCAAATGCAGATGAGTCATATCAAAACACGCCTCACTTCCTATCAGGAAGGCAAAATGAAAGTCATTTAAGCTATTTGTCATTTAAAAAATTGATAGATAGATAGACAGATAGATGGATAACTTTATGATCATTTAATATTAAGCATATAACATTTTAAACAAATAGCTGAGTTATGTATTGGCATTTCCTTCCAATACTTTTCTGCTCCGGTTGTCACTTTAAAGATATAATAATTCTATTAAGAATTGATTGTAATATAAATATTGAATAACTATTGTTGTCCTC
>NC_048422.1:23672149-23674979 GCF_013103735.1 Etheostoma cragini | reverse complement strand
CTCTCTCTCTCTCTCTCTCTCTCTCTCTCTCTCTCTCTCTCTTGCTCTCTCTGGGAAGTATGCTAAAGTGAGGCAGGCCCTCCGCCCTCCAAAGGGAGAGAGTCCTGAGACCTGGCCTTATCACACTCCCAGAATCTGTAGACACACAAACAGATTTACACATGGACAGGTTTGGTTGGAAGAGGCCGGCCGAATATTCTCGTCCTCTGACCTCTGACCTCTGACCTCTGAATGACCCGATGTTGTCTAAGCTTTCCTCTTTGTCTCATCATACCACAACGTGCCCCCCACCCCCTTGTCCATCTTTAGTTGTTGAGTTGTTGTGGTAGTAGTGTTTGGAGCCTGTACCTGCATGTTGAGCCGCCCCCTCTGAGCCGTGAAGCCGTGGTGAGACTGAGAGGAAGCCAGCAGCTGGTCGTCCTCCACCCGGTGAGACTCCAAGCCCAGAGGAGGACACTCTGAGAGGGACCGCAACACACAAAGTCTGTCAGAAGCTTCTTGTTTGTCTTCTAATGAGACGCTAGTCTGGATAACCCCCCCCTGCCTGCAGCTCGGTCTGGAAACCCGCACGTCTAATTCTCCTGATCAGCTCACAATTTTTGTGGGAACCAATCACAAACTGGCTCATCTACCTGGCGAGCTATTGGTATAAGCTTCTTGTTTACATTGAACCCACGGCGCCATTTTAATGCTACCAAGCCTTCACCTGCAGTTAGCATCCCATTGACTCCCATTCATTTAGGCGCCACTTTGACAGCGAATAACTTTAAATCTGAAGCATTTTGTCTCATGTTGTCCTTGGGTCAAATTGACTTGTTTTCAGTTAATATTTTTAATGGGCCGTCGAAATAAGCACTGAAGATGTCAACATTGAAAAAATATCAAAAAATTGGGAAAAACACCAAAAACGTCAAAGAAAAGCACCCACGACACTGAAAAAGGGACAAAAATGTGGGAAAAAGATAATAATGTTGAAGAAAAGTGACCATGGTTGACTTGAAGAAAACACAAGGGTAAAGTTAAGTGTTGTTAGATATTTTGGCTGCAATTAAGATAAATAAACTTGGTAAGATTTAGCTTGTTTTCTTACTTTTTGGCTCCAACGGCACAGAGATCTGCTTCAGTCTCTCCTCTTCCTCCTCCTCCCACTTCTTCCTCTGCAGCTCGGCTTCACAGCGTGATGAGAAAACAATGTGAGTCAAGAGATGCTTTAACATGGACCTCGCTCTCCAGCCGACAACGACCACCACGCAAAATAACACCACGTATGCTTCAGTGCACTTTTGTCTCCACCCGTGCATTCCTCATCTGTTTTCCCGTCTGAAACAAGGGTCGGTTTAACCGATTCGAGTTCATATTTTCAAGATTTTCAATGCATAAAAGCGGTTACTTCTTCTGATGTTACAGGAAATACCTAAATGCTGTCAGACCTTTGACAGGCGGTTATCAGCCCCTCCCTGAGATCACCGTAACATCCCCCAGCTGGTCTCTGGGCTTTATTCCACATCCCACATCCTTTCTCCCACCTCTATCTTCTCTACTCATGTTTCCTTTCTCTTATCAATCATTAAAGGATAACTTTGTTTTTTTTCAACCTGGAGCCTGTTTTCCTATCTCTTGGTGTCTGAGTGACTGATGGGAACGACGATCTTTGACGTTGGTCCAGTATTTGGCGAGATCGCTGCAGACGGCAGCGGAGAAACAAGCTTCAATGGAAGTTAATGGGGCATTTGTGCAGCTTGTATTCACCTTCATGGAGGTGCTCGTTTTGCTGCTGACTGACGCAGATTATTAGTGTCTCTGACAACATTATGGAAAGGATTTCTAAGGAGGTTGACCTTTCTGTTAAAGAGTAAAAACATCTGTGAAATTAGCTGTGCGTTAGCTAAAGCCACCAAACTCCATTTAAATAAACAGTAGTTTTAGCGTTGTTAAATACACTTCATACATGGCCGGGTTGGTTCAGTTGGCAGAGCAGGCGCACATGTTCAGTTGCTCATCATCGGAGTCGATGCTGCCCATTCACAAAGTCCCTTATCTTGAATATTTACCCCCAGCATCAATTCCAAGTATTCCTATAGGCTTGAAATTTTACATTTCCATTCTCATGAACTGGGGAAGACGCTCCTTATCAGTGCGCCATCTTGAAATACGGTAGCCGGTGAGGGACATACGGGACGTACTGCTCTGCATTTCTTGTTATCGCTGTCACATGATGAACTCCCAGCTGCTAATGCTAATGCTAACAAATATCGTAACTTCCCGGCTCGGGCAAGTTTGAAGAAGGAAACATGGAGCTTCGTGAATACGTTTATCCGCAGGATTTCCAGAACAATTTAAATATTAAAAACCTTTTTCCGCCTTTTCCGCCTTTTCCTTACGAGCTCTCTCCTCCTCTTCTTCTTGTTTCTTAGCGGCCACTGTGAAGACACAAAGAAAGAGAATAAGTCGTTGATGAAGAAGTGGAGCCGGTTCAGTTATTGGTGCAAAGAGTATATTAAGGATGGATGATGGACGTACAGTCGGCGTAATCGTACTCTTCGTACCAGGGGCCCACATACGGGACGGTGGTGGCTTCCTCTGAAACAGACACAAATGCATGATAAGAGAAAAGGCTTTTCACTAACACTTTACTCTGTAAATAACGGCTGGGAAAGCTCCAGTTATTTACTTTTAGACTACGGTTGATGATTGTTACAGTAGGATGCTGTAAAGCTACATTACAACTTCGTCGACATGACAAAATCACAGTAGTCCTGACAGTACCTAGGTAAGGACTACTAGCCAGTCAGGAGCAGAGTATGAGGGTCCTGACAGTACCTAGGTAAGG
>NC_048422.1:23661298-23672049 GCF_013103735.1 Etheostoma cragini | reverse complement strand
GCTACTGCTAATACCCCATCGGTCCCAACCATCTGTAGAGATGTGATCTTTCTACATATTGCTACTGCTAATACCCCATCGGTCCATTATTCTCCACACCGTCTGTAGAGAGATGATCTCTCTACAGATTGCTACTGCTAATACCCCATTGGTCCATTATTCTCCCAACCATCTGAAGAGAGATGATCTCTCTACATATTGCTACTGCTAATACCCCAGTGGTCCATTATTCTCCCAACCATCTGAAGAGAGATGATCTCTCTACAGATTGCTACTGCTAATACCCCATTGGTCCATTATTCTCCCAACCATCTGTAGAGAGATGATCTCTCTACAGATTGCTACTCCCCAGATTTCCTCTTCACTTGTGACGAGTTGTTCCTTATTTTTTTAGAGTATATGTTCTCCCCGTCTTAGTTTGGGTTTTCTCCGAGTTTCTTCGGTTCTCCCACAGTCCAACCCCCAATCCAACATTCAATCAATAATAAATATGTTTTAATATCAATAAATTATTATTTTATCCATTTATGAGATTATGTTATTAAGATAAGTTTCTAAGTATGGCACAGTGTTGTAGAAAAGGTATGTTATTATATTTCAATTATAATTTTATATAAATCAAATTTTGTACACTAGTATAAGGGTGGCTGTGGTTGTGTGGTAGAGCGGTTGTCTGCCAATCGGAAGGTTGGTGGTTCGATCCCTGGCCCTGCAGTCCCATGTCGAAGTGTCCTTGGGCAAGACCCTGAACCCCAAGTTGCCCCCGGTGCTGCGCATCGAAGTATGAATGTGTGTGAGTGTGTATCTGATGAGCAGGTGTGTAGATGTGTGTGAGTGTGTATCTGATGAGCAGGTGTGTAGATGTGTGTGAGTGTGTATCTGATGAGCAGGTGTGTAGATGTGTGTGAGAGAGTGTTTATCTGATGAGCAGGTGTGTAGATGTGTGTGAGTGTGTATTTGATGAGCAGGTGTGTAGATGTGTGTGAGTGTGTATCTGATGAGCAGGTGGCACCTTGTACGGCAGCCTCGGCCACAGTGTATGAATGTGTGTGAATGGTGAATGTTTCCTTTATGATGTAAAAGCGCTTTGAGTAGTCGTTAAGACTAGAAAAGCGCTCTATAAATACAGCACATTTACATTTATACTACTAGTAAAATACTAGTAGCTTAACACCAGAAAGAAACAGCTTTAAGAGTAAAATCTTGTCTTCAATCAGCGTGTTGCTTCTTTCAGGTAGCTACCGCAGTGAGAACGAAGTCAACCCATCCGATGACCTGGACTTCAAACACCACAACTACAAGGACATGAGACAGGTCGGTTTTTAACTCAGACTAATACAAAATAACATGTGCCTTTTATAATTTGTTATAGTGGAGCTGACCGTCCTGTGGGAGGAAGCCATCGACGAGGTTGTGAAAAAGTTATGATATGCAAACTTTGCTGCCGAAGCAGAGTGCTGTGGACGTTTCTGTCCAGCAGGAGAGGAATTATCTTGGAGAGAGAGACTTGTTGAGACAAAATAAAGACACAGCTGTGCAACTGAGTCAAGGTTTGGTCTTCGGTGAAATTTAACTATTCCCTGCAGAGAATAACCAAGTGGGAAGACAGTGTGACAAAGTCTTGTTAAATTAAAACAGTAGCATCCCCGTCTTATACCCTGTTTCCCTAGAGGAGAAAAGGACGTATTCTTTCAAAATACGTCTAATCTTACAGACAAGTTGGAGCCCCTTAATGACCCTGGACTTGCTTTGATGATACATAGCACTGGACAAATGTCTTCTTCAGACTCCATGGTATTGTCCTTGCAGAGACTAAAAGTCTCTCCTTCAAGTAAGACACACAAGGAAGGGATTTTAAAAGTCATGCAACCTGAAAAGCATTGTACTTGAATAATCCGAATAATAATAATAACACATGCATATTATAGAAGGATATATGAAATCAAGCTCGAATGTAATTTTCCCATTACAAGCGGAAGGAGACCGTATGGGGGGCCAAGTGCCCTCATGGAGCCTCCAGTGCGACACACACCCAGGTCTGGTCAGCCTGTGGTGGGCCAGCCTCGGGTGAGGGTGTCTTGTGACAAAAGGCTGAAACACCCGATGAGGCCGGGGTGCACAACTGATGATGTGTTGTATTGGAGGAACCAAGGCGGTCCTCCCCGAATCCATCCCCTCCCAAGAGGCCATCTCCAACAACAGTGCTTGTGCTGAAAATCAAGGGACCCTAACATCTGGTCCTACTAAGCATACTACAGCAACAATATAACAAATGCGTTTCTTTTTTGTAGATGATGAAGGTGATAAACGAAGAGTGTCCCAACATCACCAGGATCTACAACATCGGTAAAAGTTCTCAGGGCCTGAAGATGTACGCCATGGAGATCTCCGACAACCCCGGAGAGCACGAGACAGGTACGAGACCGCTGAAGAACGTCCCGAGTGTGTCAACGTGACACGGCTCAGTCAAGCTAACGGTTTCCGTTGTCCCCCCCCCCCCCCCCCCCCCCCCCCCCCCCCCCCCCCCCCCCCCCGTCTCTAGGTGAGCCAGAATTTCGGTACACAGCCGGTCTGCACGGGAACGAGGTGCTGGGTCGAGAGCTGCTCCTCCTGCTGATGCAGTTTCTGTGCAAGGAGTACAACGATGGGAACCCCAGGGTGCAACGCCTGGTGGACGGAGTGAGAATACACCTGGTGCCCTCGCTCAACCCCGACGCTTACGAACTGGCCTTCGAGATGGTACGTTGGAACATAGATTAAACAGAACTTAAACTGCAAAAAGTAGCTAGATTCTGGGTTTCCTTTGAAACCAACGATTGAGACCCTGAATTCATTATGTTTACTGAGGTAATAAATCAAAGGAGAAATAGGCTCATTTTCTCATAGAATTCTGTAGAAACAGAATTCTTTTGGAGTCAGTGGAGTCTCCCCCTGCTGGAAATCAGATGGGATATAGGTTTACCCTCTGGTTGTCTTCGGGTCTAATTTGACTCCTTTTCGAAAGGGTTCTATATCACAAATTTGGGTTCCTTTCAAATAAATTGTCCAAAAAACTAACGTGGATGGCTCCCAACAACGCTCCTCACAAGTTAAGTAAATAATCAGTTCCCTACTTTTATTGAATTCGGGTGTTTTTTGTACATTTTATAGCATTTGGAGAAAAGAATTATTGATAAAACAACTTGTGTGTGACAAAAAAAACGTCCAAAAAAGACAAATATCAAATAAAAGTGAATAAAATGTAAACAAATGTATAAAGAAAATGTGACAAAAATGCCGAACAATGTGACAAAAATCTCAAGAAAAGTGAGAGATGTAAAAAAAAAAAAAGCTTTAAAATTTGAAAAAAAAAGAAAGAAATCACAAACATTTTAAAAGGCTCAGAAAAAGTCAACAAATGTTGAAAAAGTGACAAAAACATCGTGAGGAAAGACACAAGAGGGTCGAAAAAGACAACTAAAACGATTAAAGGTTTTTCATTTGAAATTTGGACTCAGAAAAACCCAAATTTGCAGGTCGGTGGGAAGACAACACGAGGGTTAAGGCTGCACTTTTCAGACTTTTCAGTAAGCTTTGTTGTTGTTTTTACAGTCTATGACGGCAGCCTAGTTCCCATTGCATCACACTTCCTCCTCTGGAAAGCCGTCTAAGAACGTACTTTTGCAGTGTCTGAACATTTTCTGAAGTATTTATTTACCGATGCTGAAATGCTATGCACGTAAACAACCCTTTCAAAATGTTCTTTGCGAGCTGACATGGTCCTCCTCCTTCTCCTCCAGGGCTCGGAGATGGGGAACTGGGCGCTGGGCCACTGGACCGAGGAAGGTTACGACATCTTCCAGAACTTCCCCGACCTGAACAGCGTCCTGTGGGGAGCCGAGGACAGAGGCTGGGTCCCCCGCGTCGTGCCCAACCATCACATCCCCCTCCCGGAAAACTTCCTCAACGGCTCTGTGAGTTTGGGCCCATTCCCCACCATTCGATCCTCCGCAATGTGCTGACTCAAACATGTCTCTGCTTTTTGTTTTTTACAACAGCTCGCGACTGAGACAAAAGCCATCATTTCCTGGATGGAGCGCAACCCGTTTGTGCTCGGAGCTAATTTGCAAGGAGGAGAGAAACTGGTCGTGTACCCTTTTGACATGCAGCGTCCAGCAATTTCTGTAAGGCTATTTCACAAAGAAATAAAGATATGAATCAAGTCAACACCCATATAATAACCCTACAACCCTTCGATGTTGTTAAAGCTAACCGACAGCCAGCGGTGGAGAAGCAACGCCAACATGAACGAGGAGACGTGGGCTCGCATCCAGCGGCAGAGGGATGGGTCTCTGAGGGAGACGCCAGACGACGCCATGTTCCGCTGGTTGGCGATGTCGTACGCCCACAGCCACCTGACCATGACGGAGACCTACCGCGGCTCTTGCCATGGCGACGATGTCACCGGGGGACAGGGCATCGCCAACAGAGCCAGCTGGGATCCAGTGGTGGGCAGTAAGTGTTGACACAAGAAATAGTAAAAGGATGTGAATAAGCAACACCAGGTATCCCCCTTATCCATCGATGGATTCACCTGTTTGGGGTCCAATTCAAGAGAAGTGAGTGGCGTTACATTTGTGGTGCTCCAACATGTCTTCTCTGAAACAGTGTCCTGGTCGTTTTTGGATAATCCACAAGTCTCATGTGGCGTTTTTCCACTGCTGGTAGCAGCTCGCCTCGACTCGCCTCGTCTCTGCTCGACTCGCTGCATTCTGCGTCCGTTTTCCATTGCAGATTGAGTAACGCCTCAGCGTGGCTGGTCACCATAGCTACGCGTGATGACGTAATTTTCAACGCGACTCACAACAGCACGTCGGCTACTCGCCACAGCCAGAAGAAATGTTTTGTTTCAAAAGAAGCTGAAGGAAGCAACGAAAATAACAGCTGAAAAATATACAGACCGTCTGGTGGGCGTTCAATGTCCAACTGATGAAACCTCTGGTTCTGACCTGCTGGGCTTTGTATAATCTTTATGAGAGTCACGGACAGTCTTATGACAACGACTGGGATGCATCTTGTTTTTCTAAAGTAACCTAAAGCCCCTAACAGCCCCTAACAGCCCCTAATAGCCCCTAATAGCCCCTAACAGCCCCTAATAGCCCCTAATAGCCCCTAATAGCCCTTAATATTGAACAGTTGTAAAGTTAGAACAGTGCAGAGAGTAGATAATCCGGCGGTGTCCGGCTAGATTTGTTTTTAAATGTCCCGTTTGTTCCGGACACAAACTCCTCACTCTTGTCTGCTAACAACGCAGTGACCCAACCAATCAGCGGTCTGCATGTTTCCACGTGACCTGTTGGTGTCGCCTCAGTACGCTTGGAAACTCGATTTAGGTAGTACTAAAAAAAAAGTACCTGGTAGCAGGTCCCAGGGACGTTTTTTCGTAATGGAAAACCCAAAAAGGCGAGTAGACTCGAGGCGAGTTGAGTAGATACCACGCAGTGGAAAAATGCAAATAGTTTCTACCTTCAATAAAAAAAACAGTTCTGAAACCTGATGGCAGGTGTTATTTTGGAAATAAGTGTTGCTGTTGAGTTTGTCGAATGTCACGAATTCACGCATTGAAATGTCACATCACAAAACCAGTGTACCTCCGCGATAACAGTGGTGGAGACCTGAACAGATGGCTTGAAAACCAGCTGCACGGTGGAAACCACCGTGAGTAAATGAGCTGATCAGCTGATCGTTTCCGTGCCAACAGGTATGAACGACTTCAGCTACCTGCACACCAACTGCTTCGAGCTGTCCATCTTCCTGGGATGTGACAAGTTTCCCCACGAGAGCGAACTGCCTCTGGAGTGGGAGAACAACCGCGAGGCTCTGCTGTCCTTCATCGAACAAGTGAGAACTGAACTGATGAGCACGAGACCCCTATAGAACCCTATGAGACCCTTATAGAACCCTATCAGATCCCTATAGAACCCTATGAGACCCTATAGAACCCTATCAGATCCCTATAGAACCCTATGAGACCCTTATAGAACCCTATCAGATCCCTATAGAACCCTATCAGATCCCTATAGAATCCTATGAGACCCTATAGAACCCTATCAGATCCCTATAGAACCCTATGAGACCCTCATCACACAGACAATCTCCTAAACCTAACCCTGTGTTCTCCTCCCGGGTCAAAACTGAAAATTAACACTGTTTTATCACATTTTTATGCTTTTTTTTCCACATTTTCTTCATTTGTGTAACAGTACCATCAGTATACTGCACACATCACTGACATCAACATATCACCACTAGTTTTACACTATTATCTTTTTCAATTTCATGGTCGAGAAACCTCATTTATGTGAAATTATATCTTTTTTGTGGGAAATAAAACACCTAAAATTCAATAAAGTAATGAACTGATCTGTAGTTTAACTTGCAAGCAGCGTTCAAGTTTTTTAGTTAAAAAGGCAGAAATGATGAATTATTCTGACTACTAGTTAAGATCAGAGCATGTTGAGTGAATCTCAAATTCAATGAAAGTAATCATTAATTTTAACTGAGGAATGTTATATGGAATCATCAATGTCTTTTTTGGGTAATTTGGTTGAAAGAAATCCATATTTCTGGTATAAAACCCTGTGAAGCGGGTCAGTTTGACCCGAGGACAACACGAGGGTTTAACAATGGACTGAAAGCGATGTATTTGACTGTTTAATTGTTTCATGACGTGCGCTGTCCTGTGCAGGTTAACCGAGGGATAAAGGGTGTCGTGAGGGACGTGGAGGGGAATCCGCTGCCTAACGTCACCATCTCTGTGGAGGGGATCCGGCATGATGTCAAGACGGGTACGTCTGGTACTAAAACACTCTGCATGACATGAACGTTTACAACACATTCGCATCAACAGGGTTTGTATATTGTACAAAAACTTCTGCACAACAATCCGCATATCCTGTCACATTCAGATCGGTCACGACAGTTCAGTTCAGCGGTCGTTAGGAGGCGGTTAACCCTTGTGTAGTCCTCCGAGGTCAAAACCTGACAAAAATTTGACATTTTCATCCCTTTTTCAGACTTTTTTTCAGTTTTCACTAACACCACCTTACTAGTTTTACACTACTTTTTGGAATTCATGGTCAATAACCCTCATTTATATAGAATTATACCTAATATTTGAGTTAAAAAAGCAGAAATTATGAATTATTTAGACTAATAGTTAAGATCAGAGGAAAGAAAGTGATCAGTTGTATTTATAAAGAGCGTTGGAAGGAATCCAATGACTTTTTTGTGGTGATTTGGTTAAAAAGAAACTCATATTTCAGATATAGACATTTTTAAAGGGTCAAATTTGACCCGAGGACAACAGGAGGGTTAAGTTTAGTCTACCAAAGGAGACTGTAGGTGACTAGTTAGACTTAAAAAAAGTTTGTGGCTTTAATTTGGCTTCCAGTGACGTAAACACCTGTTTCCTGGGTGAAAGTCTTGTGTTTTCCCCAAAAACTTCGCTCCCCAGCTGGAAAGCCCTGTGTTTTAATGCCTAGTTAAGATTAGACAAAAGATTGTGGTTCAACTCCGACCTGCGGCTCTTTGCTGCATGTCATTCCCCCCCTCTCCCTCCCCTTTCATTTCTTCAGCTGTCCCGTCAACAAAGGCCTAAAAATGCCCCAAAAAAGTCATGCGTTTTACCCTCTTTACTTTTTCTGGAACCCATACTTCGCCCCCCCTTACACAGATCTTCACACTCTCATAAAGTGGATGTCATTCGGTTGCATCCAGTATTAAATATGTGGAATACATACAGTACGATTATAGTGCATTGCTTTTCGTAGTTATGTGTACAAATGGTTCATGAGCAGAACATTTGATTTCTGGACTGTTGGAGCTCAATCCTGCTCCGGTCTCCGGGGTCAGTCAATTAATCTCAGATGTGGATGTGTGAATCCCTTTTATTGCGTAGAATATTCTAGAGACAAAGTCACAGAGATCAAGCTGTCACGGCTGTCCCCTAAATATGTCTGGCTCTTCGGCTCTTGTACTACCCCTGGTCTAAGGGGACGGGGAGGTCTCTAGATCCCAGTGGTGTGATATGTTCGTGTGCTTATTCGTTATCTGTCAGTTGGTATGTGACTGAAAGATCCTGACCTTTTCAGGACCTGCAGAGCAAAGACAACACGACCTGTTGCACGTTCAGCTGGGCTGGAGAGAGGAACTGGATCCAGACTCAGGAGGGATCTAATCATCAAGTCCTGCTTCTGACCCATTTAGCAGAGCTGGGTTATATCCCAATGGACCAGAACATCTTATATTATAGAACAGAAGCATTGCAAAACAACTTAATGCATGACCAACATGTCTTCATTTATGTTGAAATAAGGCGTTTGCCTTTTAGCTTAAATGTATGATGTGTAATGTAAATCACACACAAGGTTTGAACACATCTAACACGTGTGTAGAAAGAGCTCCTAACCATTGACCTACACTCATTCCAGCTCCCAGCGGCGACTACTGGCGGCTGCTGAACCCCGGCGAGTACCGGGTGACGGCCAAGGTTGACGGCTACACCCCTCAGACCAGACTCTGCATGGTGGGCTACGACTCGGGGGCCACGTCCTGCAGCTTCACCTTAGCCAAATCCAACTGGGACCGGATCAAACAGATCATGGCGCTCCACGGCAAGAGGCCCATTCGACTGGTCCCCAAAGTCACCGCGGTGAAAACCACCGCGCCCAGCAGCCCGGCGACCGCCACCGCCGGCGGCTACGGTCACGCCAGCGCGCAGAACGCAGAGCGACTCCGGCGGCTCCGGATCATGCGTCTACGGCGGCTGCGTCAGCAGAGACTACGAGCCGGACTCGGCACAACTCCTGCTACCATGACAACAACCACAACCACCACAACGACAGCCGCCCCGACAACAATACCGGAAACAGAGAGGACAACGTCCTGGTACGACTCCTGGTTCCCGGTGGACAGTTTGATGACGGAGAACCCGTTCGACCGAGTCGACTTTAACCCGGAGTCCACGCAGGACTATCCCTTTGAATACACTATTGATTGAATGTAACATTCAGAAAAACCCCACATCTCTGTATACTTTACTAACCACAACACCACAGCTTTAATAAAAAAATATAAAAAACACATAGGTCGTTAATTATTCAGTTCCCAGAAAGTTTTCACTCGTTGGCTGAACTTTGAGTGTTTTTCCCCGAATGATTTGATCCATTTTCAAGGCACTTTTTGTTGTTTTTCCCCACATTTTGGGACATTTTTCCACTTTTTTTTAGTGTTCCTTTATAATTTTTTCCCCCAATGCTATAAGTGGAGATGAATGTGACTTTAACCCTTGTGTTGTCTCCCATTGACGATGCAATTTTGGTTTTTATGGGTAACTATTTGGTTTGTCTTTTGTTGACACATTTGTCCCTTTCCCGACGTTTTTGGACACTTTTTCCAATGTTTTTATCCATTTTTTCTTTGCTTTTTGACGCATGTTGTTGTTTTTTCCCACGTTTTTGGACACTTTTTTAGGGTTACTTTATCGCTTTTTCCCAATGCTATGAGTGGAGATAAATGTGACTTTAACCCTTGTGTTGTCTCCCATTGACCAATACAACATTAGTTTTTATGGGTATGAATTTAAAATTAAAACTATTTGGTTTTCTTTTGTTGACACTTTTGTTGCTAGGCTTTGCGGCCCGAGGGATGAGGTGAGTGTGGACTCAGTTGTGTGTTTGAATCTGGTTTTAACGCCCCCCCCCCCCGCCCTTTGAAGGCAGGTTTCGCAAACTATGGCAGGCTGACAACACCTGTACTGATGCCAGATCCTGCTGCAGGTGAACAGTGTTATAATCTCAACAAACAGGGAAATGACTCGAAAGCACAGGCGTAACCAAAAGTGGTTTTTCAGTTTGTGTTCTTTCTTTTTTTGTAATTGTTGCTTATTTCAGAGTTTGAGACGTCTTTTTGGATTTTTTTTGGGACAATTTGTCGCCTATATATATTTTCTTTTTTAACACTTTTTGCAGTTTTTTTCTGTTTTCTCACCTTTTGAGTTTTTGTCGTTTTTCGAGGGTTTTTCAGATGTCTTCTTTTTGTTTTTTTGAATACACAACCTCAAGATTCAAGATTTCTTGTCATACCACAGTACACTGTAGTACAAAGTAGTACGTGCAAAGTTCACAGCTTAAAAGAATACAGCACAGAAACAATTAAAAACACTCTAGAATAGTTGAGTTATTAGTTATATGAATTAAAATAAATAAAGGCTTAAATGCTTATATTGGTGTGCAGAGCATGTAAAGTGATAAATATAACTACAAAACGTCTAAAAAAAAAAGATCTAGATATTAGATACATACAGTTGGGAAGCAGTATAAAGAATGAATATCCATATTTAAAGTAAAATAGTGTAAAGTAAAATCAACCCCCCCAATGTTGAACCCAAAGCTCCAGCCTGGCTCTACAGACAGTTTAATCACAGCCAACGCTTCCTTGTGCATACTGAAACAAAATAAAACGGACAAATACAATCGTTTCCTCGTGTGTTTCTTTCCTGCTCCGACCATCGGAAAACATATCAGGTATCGTTTCATGTTTCAGCAAACGGAGCGGACATGTTCCTCATTGCTCAGCGGCAGGAAGTGGAATCAGATGTCCAAAAACTGAATTCAACTTGTGACCTCTCCCCAGATCTTACAGGGAGGTGTGTTCAGGTGCATTCTGGGCGTGCTGGTCTTACAGGGAGGTGTGTTCAGGTGCATTCTGGG
>NC_048422.1:23659922-23661198 GCF_013103735.1 Etheostoma cragini | reverse complement strand
TACAGTGTGTTCAGGAGACAGGCAGCTAGCAGATAGTGAGGAGATGTTTTTATAGTGTGTTCAGGGGACAGGCAGCTAGCAGATAGTGAGGAGATATTTGCTGTACGTGACAAAAAATGTTGTAGCCTAAAAACATTGCATAGGTACCTTTTTAGATAAAACAAATATAAAAGTTTTATTAAACGAGATGGAAGAGAGTTGCTGATTGGTCTTCACGCCTGCAGAACATCCTGGGGAAGAACCCGCTGAAGAGTTTCCGGTACAGCGGAGCGAGGAACAGGAAGGGCAAAGCAGCCCACTCATAGCTGCAGGACACCTGGACGGGAACCAGTCCCCGATCCTAGAACTGTGCAGAGAGACTTTCCACCACAAGGACAATGTCAATGCAATGTCTCCAGCGTTGTCCCGGATGGGCGAGACACGCATACTGAATGGATTCTGCTTCGGAAACGCGCCATTGAAGCTTCACTAACGCTGACTTATGTGAAGTTTGAAACGGGAGGAAAATGTGAGGAACATCAGTCTTCAAAAAGTCTCCAAACATTATATAAAATATGTAGAAGAATGTGCTTCATCTTATTTTCTAATGCATCTGTTCCAAAACCATCAAAAAATGTTCATTAAAATAAAATGATTTCTCCTCAAACTTACAGTATTTGTGTTGTTTCCAGTGGCTCATACAGCGCTTCACTTTTTCAACATTTTTTGTTAAAGCCTTATTCCAAAAATGCATTAAATTCATATTTTTTCCCCCTCAGACTTCCCCACACAATATCCCATAATGACAACATGAAAACGTTTTTTTTATGTATGCAAATTTATTAAAAATAAAGAACAAAAATATGATATGAACATAACTATTCACAGCCTTTGCTCAATACTGTGGCAGCAATAACAGCCTCAAGTCTTTTTGACTATTAAGCCACAGTTGACTTTTCTCATTCAACATTTTTTACATTTTTGTCACATTGAATTATTTTTATCACTTTTTCCGATGTTTTTAGCCATTTTTTTTCTGTGCCTTTTGTCATTTTTGTGGAATTTTTCCTGCGTTTTTTATGGTTTTTCTCACATTTTTGTCACTTTTTTTCAATTTTTTTTAATCCTTTTTTCTTCCAATGCTATGAAACTAAATAAAACTCCCATTTGTTGATTTGTTGGTCAATGCGATCACTTCCCGCTGCTTTAAGATAACAATACACCCAGAATACACCTGAACACACCTCCCTGTAAGACCAGCACACCCAGAATACACCTGAACACACCTCCCTGTAAG
>NC_048422.1:23658124-23659822 GCF_013103735.1 Etheostoma cragini | reverse complement strand
CTGTTTTTTTCTGTCCAAAATGGGGTGCTGAGTGTACATTACTGAGAAATAAAATGAACTTTTTTGATTTTTGGAAAATGGCTGCAAAGAAACAAAGAGTGAAAAATTTAAAGGGGTCTGAATACTTTCCGTACCCACTGTATATATATATATATATATATAATATATATTTTACTGGATGTTACTGGGTTAAACTTGATTGCAGTGTTTGAGTATCTGTACTGGATCCATCCGTTGTCGGTTGCTCATGATCTTTCGCTGGCTTCCTGCAGTTCCTGAGACTCTGAGGGGGGTTCTGAATCCGCTGTCCAGCCGGAGGAGGAAGAAGAGGAAGGAAAAACCCAAACCAGACGGAGTCGTCAAGGGCAAGTTCAAGGTGAGTCGGGTAAAACTGACAGAATCAAACCAAATCCTAAAATCAGCAATCAGGAAGGGAGCCGGGGCTCTGAGGACCAGGGTAACGAGTCTGCAGGTCTACGAGATGTTAAAGAACATAGACCTTCCTTTACAAGGAGATTAAACGGTACCACAGTACCACAGACCCAAAGGACCGGCTGCTGGCAGAAGGCGGGTTCACTGGTCCTGAGAAACTTGAGATATTGATCCAGTGTGTAAAACACCGTCGGGTGCAGCCGGGATTTATCATTACTCTGCAGTTTAACCCTCGTGTTGTCCGCCAAAGTAAAAAAATCAACGCTTTGTACCAATGTGTTGAACTTTTTCTTACGTTTTTTTAACACTTTTGACACTTTTTTTGACATTTTCTACACTACGTAACGTTAACTTATTAACTTTAGTCTTACAATTAATTTATGGTCAATAAAGCTCATTTATAGGAAATTAGACCTAATGTTTGAGTTAGAAAAGCAGAAATTAGGAATTATTGAGACTAAAATTAAAGGAATGGATGTTGATGATAATCACAGACTGGAATATGTCAACTTTTACTCAATACTATTTCAAAAACACTTAGATTTGTTTTACAATGCTATAAAATTGAATAAGACGCCCCAAAATTAATTTAAGTAGAGATTTGTACTTGGCAAAGAGCGTTGGGTGGAATCAATCATGTTATTTTGGGGAATTAAAAAGAACATTGATATGGGAAAAAGGGTTAATTTGACCCAAGGACAACATGATGGTTAAGGTCAGTGGTTAATAGATTAGTTTTAAATGGTCTTGGCTCAGAGTCCACTTTGTGGGGGGGGGCAGTTTCCTCCCAATGCCAAGTCCTCCTCTGGGTGGGAAAACTAAAATATGCATGCTCAAAGCTGTTGCCAGTGAAAGTGGATGGCACAGCTTTTTCGGCTGAAATTTGATTGGCTGTTAGCCATGTTGTCATTATTTGCTCTTCGGAGGAGATGGCGCCTGGTGAAGGACGGGTTTTCAGCATTTTAGGCGTCTGAGAGGAATACCAAGTATGAAAACAGCAAGACAACGCGGTAAAATTAAGATACCAGCACGTTGAGGGGAACAGGTACGTGAGCAGTCAGGTGTTAAAGGTGTGGGATTATGTCACATTGGGTCATTTTCTGGGTTTAAATCTCTTCAAATTAGTTTTTGCGTTGCAATTTTTTCCAAAATTGTGTATGTAATAAACTCAATATCTCTGGGTTTTATACCCTCGTGTGTGTGTGTGTGTGTGTGTGTGTGTGTGTGTGTGTGTGTGTGTGTGTGTGTGTGTGTGTGTGTGTGTGT
>NC_048422.1:23649905-23658024 GCF_013103735.1 Etheostoma cragini | reverse complement strand
CACACACTCTCAGACTCACACACACACACACACTCTCAGACCCCCCCCCCTCTGAGAGCGCCACCCACCTTGAGTTTCTCCGAGTTGAGCAGCTCCTGTTTGATCTCCTTCAGCCGGGCCTCCCTCACCGCCTGCTTGGTCACCGAGCGCATGGCGTCCTGCGTTCAAAACACAGAGGTCAGCGACGCCAGGAGGGAAAGGCGGGAACTGGAGGCGTAGCGTCACTAAATTAGCTCCTAACTTCTCTGTATTACAAACACTAGCAACAGGTAAAAGAAGAAAGCGTTCCAGAGGAGGAGGGTGCCCTTGTATTATATAATCCATAATATACAACCATCCTGGTCACCAGATTTTACTTTAACCTAACTAATTATTTCTTGCACTTAAGCTTTGTTGCTTTAAACCCTTATGGTCTAGTTTTTTCTTCCTCTTATTTTAACTTAAATGTGACTGTGAGCTCCTGCATCTTAACGAGTTCCCCGACAGGATCAGTCCCCTTCTCTGATTCTGGTACTCACCCTGCACCGGTACCGGAAGCCTTCGATCTCTTCCATCTTAAACTGGTAAGGTTTCAGAACACACTCTGCATTATCTGAAAGCAAAAGACACAAATACATATATATATATATATAAACACAATAATGCTCTACAACAGTCAAAGCAGCAGAAAGGATTAGTCACAGATGTGAGAAACCGGAAAAAATGGACAATTGCCGGTGTTCCTTTAATAAGATATTAGGCATTTTATACTTTATATTAGGCATTTCCTGATCTATGGGTATCGGCATTTATAATGGCAGACAAAAAAAAATAAAAAATAATTATGATAAATGAATATTTAAATAACAAAAATGGACGATCAACCCATGTTATGAGTGTTGGCGTTCCACCAGAGGACGTTCTACAACTATTTTGACACATTTATTTATCAGAACTTTAATACATTTTGATGCTCTTCTGTTCTGTTGTGACAGTAAAACACATTTTCATATTATTTTTGTGAGAACTCATAAATAACTACAAATAACCAATATTAGGGAAATCTGTTTGTTTTGGTAACTCGTTGCTGGATTAAAAAAAAATTAAAAATACATACATACATACATCGGCCGATATATATCGTCAAATCAGATTTTTAAATAACCAAATATTTGTATAATCGGAATTGGCCTTAAAATCCTTTATCGGCCGGGCTCTGGACTAAAGAGAGACTAAAGAAGTCCCGTTACCTCCGCTGAGCGCCTCCTCCACCTCGGACAGCAACGCCAGCTCGGTGTGAGAGATGAAGGACAGAGCGGTGCCGGGGTTGTCGGCTCTCGCCGTCCTACAGAGAGACACAAAACAAACGTCTTCATTCATTCACTCACTCACTCACGCATTCATGCAACCTTTATTTATACCCGAGAGATCGTTAGGATTTGATTCTCGCACGCAGACTGGAACGTCAAAAAAAAGTGACAAACATTGAAAAAAATGGACACAATTGTGAAAAAAAGGTTTAAATTATCGATAAAAAGCATCAATAATAGGGTACATTTTAAATTTTTGACGGGAAGACGACCCAATGGTTATGCATGGAGGTTTTTAACTGTGTTTCTTCTCTTTTATGGTCTTCCACAGAAGGTTAATCCACACCTGAGAATAGAGGTTTTGTTACTGCGTCCCAAAGTAAGCACACAGAGCGCTGATGAACAAATGATCCTGACACTCGACTCACCTTCCCACGCGGTGGATGTACGACTCCACAGCTGTGGGGAAGTCGAAGTTGATGACGTTGGCCACATTTTGGAAGTCCACGCCTCTGGAGACGCCGTACTCCTTGTCCTTCGCCCTTTAAAAACACCAGTAAAGACATTTGTTTATCTCTCTAAAAACTGACAATGGCATACTCTGCAATCTCAGACTGATCTCATGAGACGGCGTACGTATGACACGCCAATTCATACCGCACCATTGTCGTGTTTTCAAGACTCATACTCGCTTTTTAGCGTGTTTATCGACGCCGTTTGGCCTCCATTGACTTCCATTACCTTGCGATTGCGTGTGGATTTACGTCGTGGCGAGTACATTAAAGGGCGAAAATCTGGACTTTTACCCAGGAGACCGGGGATCGTGTCACGCTTTCTAAATTCAACCCAAACCGTGTGTCAACTGTCGCTTTCCTCTTTTCCTAAACCCAACCCACGTTTTTTCACGCAATTATACGGCACGTGGAGTGTATGTCTACAGCGGACAGCTCAAACAGGTACAGATAACACTTAACCCTCATGTTGTCCTCATGTTGTCTTCATGTTGTCCTCATGTTGTCCTCATGTTGTCCCCATGTTGTCCTATATCAATGTCCTTTCTAATTCCCCAAAATAACATGATTGATTCCACCCAACGCTCTTTGGCAAGTACAAATCTCTACTTTCATTAATTTTGGGGCGTCTTATTCAATTTTATAGCATTGTAAAACAAATGGAAGTGTTTTTGAAATAGTATTGAGTAAAAGTTGACATATTCCAGTCGGTGATTATCATCAACATCCATTCCTTTAATTTTAGTCTCAATAATTCCTAATTTCTGCTTTTCTAACTCAAACATTAGGTCTAATTTCCTATAAATGAGGTTTATTGAACATAAATTCCAAAAATAACTGTAAAACTAAAGATAGTAAGTTAGTGTTACGTAGTGTTAAACGTCAAAAAAAAAGTGACAAACATGGAGAAAAATGTTGAAAAAAGGGACAAAAAACATAAGAAAAAGTTTAAAAAACAACAACATAATTTTCAATTTTGACGAGAAGACAACACGAGGGTTAAGAAAGCGGGCGTGTGTGTTTACATCATTTCGTCTATCTTCAGTAAATGGGCACCTGGGTCCCTTTGCTGCATGTCAACCCCCCCAATGCTAAAGCTGTCCCATCACCAATAAAAATGCCTAAAATAACTTTAATATTATTTTAAAATTGGTAGTGAAAATGTATTGCGTAGGAACCGGTCTTGAAGTCCCGGTGTTGGTATCCAATCATTTTAGTCCTGAACACAGCGATGTACTCTATGTGTCCGAGTCTGAAGATGCGGAACAGATGAATCCTTTAGGGTGTCAACGTTTGTGTGAAGGAAACTTAAGCAGGTGTAGTTTCATATCGACCAGACTCACCTTCCTCCTCTCTCGGCGCCCTTCTTCTTCTTCTTCTTCCCTTTGGCTGCAGCCGCCTGCGGGGGGGCAGTGGGGTCGGCCAAACTCTGTTCGTCCGTGGCGATGATGTAGTCGTAGAAGCCCTGGTTGAACTGGGTGATGATGTGACACCTGCAGGAGTGGATCGACAGGGATCAACACGTTTGTATCAGCAGTTTAATTTAGCAGAACGGTGAGTTCCAGCTGTTCTTGTTACTGAGGTGCACGTATTGAACTGTACTTATATATCTATATATCTATATCTATATATCTATCTATATATATATATATCTATATCTATATCTATATATATATATATATCTATATCTATATATATATATCTATATCTATATCTATATATATATATATATATATTTTATGTCTCCCACCCACTCCACGGCTTGCTGCTCAATCACAGGAGCACTTTCAGTGAAAGACTCATTCTCCCAAAATGCACCACAGGAAGTCCTTCCTGCATGTGGCCATCAAACTTTATAACTCCTCCCTCTAAGTGTCTGACACACACACACACTTAGTGAGTTTGAAAGTGGACAATATTATCTGTATATTATCTGTTTTGTGCAATAACACCGGCTTAAAATTAGTGCAGTACTCTGCTGCTACTATTAATTATTACTGTTCAGCATTAAAACTCCTTAATTATGCAAATACTGTATCATAAAAATTATTTTAACGATGTAATTAACCCTACATATTCACACTCCATATATTTCTTTATTCATATTTCTACTCTGAGATTTACAAACTCTTGCAACTGTAACACAGAGCTTCCCTTCGGGGACCAATAAAGGGTTTCTGATTCTGATTCATCGATACTGAATCTGTATCGATGTATGAGACTACATATCATATTACATTTTGGATAGCATAGATAACCGGGCCGGCAGTTAATTTTAGTCTAACGGTGGTCTAGATTCCTGACTATGGAGTAAATCTACTTCCGGGATTTACTCCATAGCCGGATTTCTTTCATTTAGGGCGACTATCCGATGCCTCGGGTTTCCTTTCCAGTCCATTTATGACGACTACGTCAGAAAAATTAAAAACGGTCACAACGTGTGACTTGCTATTTTAATCTATTTGAACCCAGATCCAATATAAAATAAGGTAAGCACCCATTTTGGTTTATATCTGGGGCCGGGGAAGGGTGTTAGGAGTTCTACTTGGACCAAGGTTGTTGGTGGGCCGGACTATGTTCACAGTTTCTCAAGTGGGACGTACTGTGGAAATAAAACAAAACCTCTGATTTAGAGTAAATAACAAAAACAACGGTTGGTTGCAGGCCTGCATTCAACACCAACACATCTGCAGACCGGGGGACGACGAGTCAAAACCTGAAGAGTAACTCCGGTCTGCCTCCGCGGTCTCACCTGGACTGGACGGGCAGCTCCGAGTTGAGCACGCAGGCGGGGATGCCGAACTGTTCCAGGAACAGTTTGAGTCTGTAGCAGCGCTCCACCGCGCCCACGAACACCAGCGTCTTCCCCTGCACCAGCCGCAGCTTCAGCAGCGTGTAGACCAGCAGGAACTTGTCCTCCTCCTCGCACTTGATGCTGTACTGCTGCAGCTGGCTGCTGTCGGGGAGCTGGGAGCCCTGCAGCTTCAGGACCACCTGAGGGGGACGCAGACCCGGGGGTGAAGACAGAGCCAGAGCCAACACTCAACGTTACACGCTTCCACTGTAATGAATAAAACAACCGACACAGGCGCTAGAGCAGCGTGTACGTGGTGCGCATGCTACGCAGAGATCTGCTCTACAAGTGTAAAAAAATAGGACAGTTTGCTATTTACATTTTTTAAGATGCTTTTATGCAGAAATGGATCATAATTGTGTCAATATTTCTTTTTAATCAAACTACCAATACACAGGAAACTATTTACTGACTGTAAGTGAGTGTATTGGCAGGAGAGCCCGACCGATATATACTGAATATTTTTTTTTATCTAAAAATTCTACATATATTTTAAAATGGTTAAAAAAAAACAAAAAAACAAATGTGTAACTGAACAAACAGATTCCCCTAAAATTAGTCTTCTGTATTTATTTATGAGTCTTAACTAAAGTAATATGATAATTTGTTTTATTGTGACAACAGAACATCCAAAAATATATTAATATTCTGATAATTAAAATGCATATAAATTGTTGTAGAGTGCCGTCTGGTGGACAAACTGTGCAACGTCAACACTCACCGGTTAGTTTTTAAATATTCATTAATCAGAATCATTAATTAGTCATTATAAATCATTTTGATGAATGTACATTTAAAAACATGTATCGCCATTAAAAATTCCAATACCGATAGATCGGGAGATGCCTAGTATCGGCCCACCGATATATCGGTTGGGCTCTAATTGGCACTTCTGTGAGAGTTTCTTGTTGCCCTCCCATGCGTCCTCTGAGAACAGCTGACTTTAGATTGGTGTTCCTCGGCGCCGTGCCGGCTCCAAAAATAAAACAAATCCAAACAACAATCCCAGAGGAAACGCTCGCTGTCTCGCCTGCGACTCACACAACCCAGCGGCGTGTGCAGCAGGTGTAGCCCGTTAAGAGATTCTGCTGCACCGGGCGCCCGGGCAGCTCAGTTGGTAGAGCGGGCGCCCATATATAGAGGTTTACTCCTCAACGCAGCAGGCCCGGGGTTCAACTCTGACCCTTTACTGCATGTCATTTAACTTCTCTCTCTCTCTCTCTCTCTCCCCCTTTCATATCATCAGCTGTGCCGTCAATTAAAAGCCAAAAATAAAAATAAAAACAATTCCGCAGCACGTGGCCAAAGCGCTGGGGCAATAAAAGGCGTGGAAAAAGATACTCTGCTTTTTTTTTTTTTTTTGTTAGCTGAAAGAAATAAAATCAGCAGAAAAAGGCACCTTAAAATCCAACTTTCAATGTTTTTTTTTGTGTTGCCTTTAATATTCAATTCATCGTTCAATTAGTTAAAGAAAAGAAAATTGGAAGTGGTTTACGTTCAACAAGCAGTTTGTATTAAGGAATTTCGTCATCGAGATATTCAACATTGGTATGGCACATGTTCCTCATATGGTACTAAGACTGTGAATGTGTATAAATGTCCTTACAGGGTTGTGTAGCAGCAGCTCCTTCAAGGCCTCGACGTCCTCCGTGAGGGTCGCCGACATCAGGAACGACTGGTAGATCTTCGGCAAATGACTGAAAACAACACAATCCAGAGAGCAGATTTATTTAGTAAATCTGCTGCCAATTTGTTTTGTTATGGACAAAAAAATTGTGGCAGATTCTAAGCAAAAAAGTTGGATTCATATTTTTCCCGTGGGTCAGAAATTGTGAAACGAACAAAAACGTGGGTTTGGTGAATTGTTACAGCCCTAGTTAATATAGGATTAAAGAAAAAAGAAATAGTAGATAAATGTCTAAAAGGAAGATTTGTAAAATAGCTTTTGGAGTACGAGTTTTGTCCATCATTGTCTTTCATCCTCAGAGGGTTAAATAAAAAGGTTCATCATCAAAATGTACTTTCATTAAAAGTGTTACATCTAATAATAGTGCAGTAAAATGTTCCCAGTCATTGAATTCCTAAAGGTCAAGGTTATTTACAAACAGCCCCTACCGCCCCAAAGTGCTGCACAAATACAGATAACAACATGAGATAAAGCATAATAAATAACCGGGAAAACCCATCTAAAAACAGACAACAGATAAAAACTTTGCCCAAATCAATAACAATAAAATGTCACAGCTCAGCTTGTGTTAAAAGCCAGTGCAAAAAGATGAGTTTTCCAAAGTGATGTAACCCTCATGTTGTCCTCGGGTCAAATTTGATCCATTTTCATTTTATTTTTATCCCAAAAAATGGGCTTTTGAAATAAGCTGAAAATGTCAGCATTAAAAATATCAAATAACTTTGTAAAAAAAAACATCAAAAAAGCACCCACAACATTGAAAAAGGGACGAGAAATTTCAGAAAAAGCGATAATAGTGTTGACAAAAAAACACAATTTTTCATTGTTAAAACTCTGAATAGAGGAAGCTGCTCTAATGTTGAGAGGGAGAGAGCTCCAGAGTTTGGGACCTGCCACTGAGAAAGCTCGGTCCCCTCTGGCTCTCAGTCTGGTTCTGGTTTTAGTCTAAAAGCAGCTGGTCCTGGACCTGAGTGCTCTGACTGCAGTGTGCAAAATCAGCATATCAGATAAATATGAGGGTGCCAGCCCATTAAGAGATTTAAAAACAAACAATAAGATCTTAAAACTTCTTCCTTCAGTTAATCTCAGTCTGAGAAGGTTTAGTAGTCTCATATCAACACCTGAGGCAATGACGTTGTCACTGTAACAAGTCTTTATAAAAAGGAAAGAAATTGGAGAGGACTCCTCAAACTCGCCACTGAATGGGACAACGGTCTTTCCACCAAATACATAAAATAACCTGTGTGAGTGTGTGTGTGTGTGTGTGTGTCTGCCTTAGCTAAGGGAATTAAAACCCGTCTGCGTCCTCTCACCACAACAAGTTCTTCAGGTCCGCCTCGAAGCCGAAGGAGAAGAGCAGGTCGGCCTCGTCCACCACCAGCGTCTCCAGGGACGACTGCAGCGCCAGGTTGTGGGCGTTGAGGTGGGCGAGGACGCGGGACGGCGTCCCCACCACCACGTCGGGCTTCTCCATCAGGATGGGCCTGGTCAACACACAGCAGCCGAGGTTACTGATTAATACGTATAAGGGAGTCTGGTCTCGGTCAGACCCTCCTCCACAGCGCTGCGGAGGAGGGTCTGACCAGGCCACACAGCATTCTGGGATGGGAGAGATTCATCTGGTTTATTGGCATTATGGAAGAACTCTATTTTACACACTGGATTTTCCATGCAGCACGCCAATGGTTAGCTGCAGAGGCGACCTCACTCTCTCTCACACACACACACACACACACACACACACATCCCCTCTCTCTTAAACACACACACACACACA
>NC_048422.1:23647465-23649805 GCF_013103735.1 Etheostoma cragini | reverse complement strand
GTGTGTGTGTGTGTGTGTGTGTGTGTGTGTGTGTGTGTGTGTGTGTGTGTGTGTGTGTGTGTGTGTGTGTCTCAGAGGTTGCACGCCTCTGCAGTAACTAGGGGTTAAGTTTCTTGCTCAGGGACACATTGGCTGGTGTAAAGTCGAGCCCGACAGATGCAAATATTTGGTTATGTAAAAATCCGATATGCCGACATATTGGCCAATATATATGTATTAAAATCCAGAAATGCGTAGCAAAACAACATTGAGAAAAAAAAAAAGATCTTTTATTTACAAGGCTACCGCGACTAGGTTGTGCGTCTGCCCTATTTCTGATACCGTGGCGGCAGATATGTTGCCATGGCCACCGCCACTACAAAATCCACACAGGAACCACTTGATGGATTCATAGCTGTCGAAATGAGACGTAGCTATGTGTTGAAATTGCTGTGTAATAAAAAGTATTGCCCCATCTAATTTCCCTGTTGTTGTCGTGATGCAGGCGGTTGCAGATCTGGGCTGGTCCCAGCCCACCCTGATCCAGGAGAAGGCCATACCTCTGGCCCTGGAGGGGAAAGACCTCCTGGCCCGAGCCCGCACCGGATCTGGAAAGACCGCCGCCTACGCCGTTCCTGTCATCCAGCGCATCCTGGCCTCCAAGCAGGTGAGACCTCAGCCTCAGGAGGACGCTTATCCAAAGATGGTCTCTGTGTGAAGGATTATTTTCTGGATCAATTGATATCTTTGTTCCATGGAAAGTGGATCAGTGTTCCCCAAAAGGCCGAGATGGCGTCCTCACGTGTCTCGTTTTGTCCACAACTCAAAGACATTCAGGTTACCGTCTCAGAGGAGAGACAAAACTAGAAGATCTTCACATTTAACAACTAATTGATTAATCTGTGCTGCTGTTATACATAAATACCCATCACCCAGTTGTTGTTTTTTATTCCTCCGTAGTGTCACCACAGCAAGTACTTCCCTTGTACATCGCTCCATAATGTGAATATTCGTGTGTGCGATACACGTTAAATATGTTATAACTACGTTATTGTAGTCTGAAAAATTTCAGCCACTTGATCGATGCCATCTACGGAAGAGCATAAGGGTCACTGGTGAACATTTTATATAAGTTTTGAGTTTAAAGTCTGAATTCTGAGTTTAAAGTTTGAATTTTGAGTTTAAAGTCTAACTCTAAAGTCTGAATTCTGAGTTTAAATTCTGAGAACAAAGTCCAAACTCAGAATTTAGACTTTAGAGTCTGAATTCTGAGTGTAAAGTCTGAATTCTGACTTTAAAGTCTGAATTCTGAGTGTAAAGTCTGAATTCTGAGAACAAAGTCCAAACTCAGAATTCAGACATTAAACTCAGAATTCAGACTTTGGAGTCTGAATTCTGAGTTTAAAGTCTGAATTCTGAGTTTAAAGTCTGTGTTCCGAGAATAAAGTCCAAATACATTTTCACCAGTGGCCCTAATGCTCTTCCGTAGCTATCCAATAGCATCTGTACTATCCATTATTTTAGCAACATAATCTTTTTAACCCAATGTCACTTTACTTTAACTCAATTTTTATTTCTTGCGCATTAGCTTTGTTACTTTTATCCACTTATTAGTCTAAATATTGACGACGTTTCAATTCGGGGGTTGCTGCTCCGTTGTCGCTGGATATTCCCCTGGATCACCCTCATTTGGGCCGGATGTCTGTCTCTGTGTCGGCGCTCTAACCTGCGGCTGGTTTCTGAGGACTATGGTTACCTGGTCCTCAGATCTCTGCAGGGTAAATCCAGACAGCTAGCTAGACTATCTGTCCAATCTGAGTCTCTGTTGACAACTAAAAATACTTCTGAACGTACACACGTTCCACCAAATCTGGTTCCTTACTTAGGCTATTTAACAGCGGCACCGGGGCTCTGTCCGGCGCCTAGCCCCGCCCAAGACAATTCTGATTGGTTTGAAGAAATGCCGATAAACCAGTGCAGGTTTTTCTCCCATCCCAGAATGCAGTGCGTACTAGCCGGACCCTCCTCCGCTGCGTTGTGGAGGAAGGTCCGGCAGTGTGATTTGACTGTAAGCGACCGCCGCTCAGCAGTTCCCCAGGGATCACTAACGGGTTCTGGTTCTGGTCTTCAGAGCGTCCGAGAGCAGGACGTCAGAGCTCTGATCCTGGTCCCAACCAAAGAGCTGGGTCAGCAGGTCCAGACCATGATCAGGCAGTTAACGGCGTACTGCTCCAGGGACGTCCGGGTAGCCGACATCACGGGGAAAGCTGACCTGTCGGCACAGAGGTCAGTCCACATTACACACAAACAGGGGTGTGTGTGTGTGTGTGTGTGTGTGTGTGTGTGTGTGTGTGTGTGTGT
>NC_048422.1:23645062-23647365 GCF_013103735.1 Etheostoma cragini | reverse complement strand
CAGCTCCAACCGCCGCCTCCCTAAGCTCCAACCTCCGCTTCCCTCAGCTCCAACGGCCGCTTCCCTCAGCTCCAACCTCCGCTTCCCTCAGCTCCAACCGCCGCTTCCCTAAACTCCAACCTCCGCTATCCTCAGCTCCAACCGCCGCTTGACTCAGCTTCAACCGCCGCTTGACTCAGCTCCGACCGCCGCCTCCCTCAGCTCCGACCGCCGCTTCCCACAGCTCCGACCTCCGCCTCCCTCAGCTCCAACGGCCGCCTCCCTCAGCTCCGACCGCCGCTTCCCACAGCTCCGACCGCCGCCTCCCTCAGCTCCAACCGCCGCTTCTCAGCTCCAACCACCGCTCCTCAGCACCATCTTCTCAACAAGTCCAAATTAAGGCTCATATATTAACTCCACAAAGCATGGCGGCTCCCGCTTTAAAACCACATCTGTACTGCTGTGTTCATCCTTCGCCGCTTCATGTGCGTTCTTTGTTTTCAGTCTGCTGAAATTATCGCGGTTATTTCGTTTTATATTTAATTGTTAATGAAGTCTACGTGACGTTCGTGTTCAGGCAGCAAAAATTACGAATCCCACTCTGGCCACGCCAAGACCCGCCTCCCCTCAACGCAACGTGATTGGTTGGGGTACAGATTAGGGTTACGTGATTGGTTGGGATTTAGATTAGGGTTACGTGATTGGTCAGGGGACAGGTGCTGTCCATAGGGGCGGCAGGGGGACCGCGGCAGAGCGGTCGCCCGCCAAGTGGAAGGTTGTTGGTTCGATCCCTGGCCGTGCCGTCCAATTTCTTATCATCCATGGAGGATGGTTCCTGTACTTTGAGTAGTCCTTGAGACTGAGAAATCACATTTTAATTTAAATGTACACTACTACTGGCCAATAGTAATGTGTAAATGTGAGTGAAGGGCGCCATCTTCTGGTCAAATTTGAGAAATCAGAGTGACGTAAACAAGAAAAAATACTCAGTTAAAAGTATAAAAGAAAACGTACTTGAAGTATTAAAAATGTCACACTTTTATGCTACGATATGTTATTGATTAGACTATGTTTTACACGTGCATCCATGTAAACTATTTTATTGTTATAAAACCACATAATGGAGAATTAAAAAAAAAACGAAAATAAGGTTAAAAAACTACATGAAATGTATTCTTTAATTAAAAATTTTTAATAACTATACAGTCTATGCTTTAACCCTTGTGTTGTCTTCCCCTCAACCATTAAAAAAACGTTTTTTTCTGACACTTTTTGACACTTTTTCACTGCTGTGGGTGCATTCTTTTGATGTTTTTTCCAAAGTTAATTGATATTTCCAATGTTTTCATTTTCAGTGCTTATTTCGAAGACCCTTTTTTGTGATAAAAAAACTGAAAACTGAATTTTTTTATTTTTTTATTTTAATAAATATTTTTATTTAAGCCTATGCTTAACAATCATACAAATTGTACCCAAGGACAACATGAGGTTTAATATTAAACACAATTATTATGAAATACAACAAAGTACTTTTTTTCCGCTTGGCCGGAGCTTTAGAGGAAGGTCTTGAAGGCACCACGACATGGGCCGAGCTTTAGACGAAGGACGTGAAGGCAACATGACGTAAAAATCTTGCGACGCACGTGTGAGTGAAGCGAGGACGGAGCAGAGATGGCTGCTGAAAGGCTTCAGTTCCACGAAATGGGCTTAGACGACCGTCTGTTAAAGGTAACAAACCGTCCGACATTAACCGTTAATGTGAAATGAAGCGTACGTAAAGCGTCAACCGTTCCGCTGAAGAGTCGGACCCGAAGAGACGTGACGGAAACTCGACGTAAACACAGGAGGACGTGCTCATCTTCGGGTTACGTTAACGTAATAACGTTACTTAAAATGAAGTTATGTGCTTCCCTAGCAATGGAGGGACATTTTTTAGTGACACATATTCGATAAACGTCCTAAAAATGTCCATTAAACTGACCCTGTCTACCTCGTAGGCCAACACCACCGTGTTCTAGAGAAGTGACGCAAACTCGACGTAAACAGGAGGACGTGCTCATCCTCGTGTTACGTTTAAATGAAAGTTATCCAACAAACGAATTCTTTAGACGAAGGATTCAATTTTGACACAATTAACTGTGTACGGAAATACTTTTCTTATTATTAATAATTTGGATGGACTAAAAAAAAAACTGAAATTCAATTCTGAAGGGAGTAAAAGCTATATATGTGTGTGTGTGTGTGTGTGTGTGTGTGTGTGTATATATGTTTGTGTGTGTGTGTGTATATATGTTTGTGTGTGTGTGTGTATATATGTTTGTGTG
>NC_048422.1:23642993-23644962 GCF_013103735.1 Etheostoma cragini | reverse complement strand
TGTAGGTGGTGGATGCTCAGCAGCAGCCCCGTCATCATCCCATCGTAAATAAATGAGTCAACATGGCCGCGGAGCAGCTCGCCCTGTATCACCGCTGAGACTCCGAATAAAACACACAGGTGAATACAACAAGCACGGGCGAAACACGGCCTGCATGTTTTATTTCACTTTTTTTGTAGTTACAATCCCAGAGAGGCAGCCAACCGTCACCAAAATAAAGCTACAGGTTGATATTTGTTATATAATCTTAAAATGATAATATTAAAATAATGAAGACTGTAATTAATTTCCCTTTTTTTGGTTTTTATTTCATTCTAGTTTTCTAGGGCTAGCTATTATTCATTCATTTTTGCCTTTGTTCATTGCTTTAATATTTCATGCGGTAATAAAGCGCTAATTAGCCTATTATTTTTTTCAGATTAAATGGCGTTCATGTCCCGGTTCTCCCGGTCCCGGAGCAGCTCCAGGTCGCCGAACCGAAAAGACTCGGAGCGCGTGTCCCCGACCCTGACCGTGTCCGAGCTCGAGAGACTCCTGTGCACGGGCAAAACTGCCTGTAACCATGCCGACGAAGTGTGGCCACGACTCTATATTGGAGATCAGTAAGTTTACAAAAAATATGCACAAAACACACACACACACCCACACACTCAAAAAGCATTCCTACTGAAGTAGAAGTGTTGCATTCAAAGTTTTACCTAAGTAAATGTGCATATAGGTATTTTCTACTTTAAATCAAACTAGAGGCTACTTAAAGTAGCCTATTTATAGAAAAAATACCCATAGAATGTTATTATTGATGCCTAGTTGAAGCTGGTAAAGGTGGAGCTAACTACAGCTACTTTATATCATGCAAGGTAGGTTCATAAATAATACTGTATAATAATGTATTAGTTGATTGTTGTTCATCTTGCGTAATATAATTCTTAATATGAAGGGCTGTACTTAAAACATTGTTGGTCAACGGACACTCGTTCTCAGATCTGTGCACTCTAAGTGGTTCTTAAGGCTGGAGAAGCCAATATAATTGCAGTGTATTTACTATCAGTAAAACTGAGTTTCTCCACTAAGAATCCTGCAAAAGAAGCTCTTTAAATATTGTTTTCATGAGTTTCTGGGAAACAACTCATTCAGCATTCAAAAGCATTTTGATTGATTGGTTGATTGAACATGTGGGAAAAAGACAGAGAGGGTCATACAGAAAATAATATGACACAAAATGGAAAGCATAGGGATTAATAAACTATACTAACATGTTTGAAAAGCATTTTTCAAGCAAAAAAAACATAAACAATGACTAATCAACTAAAGAAAACATCTAAGAGGGTGGAGCACTAATGTGAAGTTGTTTATGTCACTTTTAAATGTAGGTTTAACTGCAACATATAAATCACACTGACATGTAAGTAATAATCGGACATGTACTAGGTTGTAAATAAATCTCCTTTCCTCTGCAGAGATATCGCATCAGACCGACGTGAGCTGGCCAAACTCGGCATTACGCACATCCTCAACTGTGCCCAGAGCAAGTGGCGCAGCGGGGCCGAGTATTACTCCGGCATGAACATCACCTACCACGGCATCGAGGCTCACGACTCCCCCTCCTTCGACATGAGCGTCAACTTCTACCCGGCTGCCGAGTTCATCCACAAAGCCCTCACGGGTGGAGGTTAGTCTCTGTGTCAGGATGCGGGGGGGTTATTGATGAATATATACAGTAGCCTATAGGCTACAGCTCATAAGTTTACATGCCCATGCTTAAGTTGACTTAAAAGAGGAATACAAAAATCATGTTTTGGGAATTGATCGTAGTCTCCAACTGAGTCTAGTTGAAATTGTGGACTCATACAAGTATCTGGGAATCATGATTGATAACAAGTTGACCTTTGAACTACAGTGGGTACGGAAAGTATTCAGACCCCTTTACATTTTTCACTCTTTGTTTCATTGCAGCCTTTTTCCAAAAATC
>NC_048422.1:23628517-23642893 GCF_013103735.1 Etheostoma cragini | reverse complement strand
GCAGACATGATAATTAAGAAAAGTCAGCAGCGTCTCTTCTGTCTGAGAAAGCTAGCTCAGTTTCAAGTGGATAGATCCCTGATGACATTGTTTTATAAATCTTTTATTGAGTCTGTCTTTACCTTTTCATGTATTTGCTGGCATGCTTCTCTGAATTTAAAAATGAAAAACAAAATAGCAACGGTAATTAAAGTTAGTAGCAAAATCATTGGGATGCAGCAGATGACACCTACTGATCTGTATACTAGACATGTGCTTAAAAAGGCAGAATCCATCATGGCCGATAGTTCTCACCCCCTAAATGCAGAATATAATTTGCTGCCCTCCGGTTCCCGTTTCAGTCAGCCACCAGCCAAAACTAATAGGTACAAACTCTCCTTCGTTCCCTCTGCCATCTCTCTGCTTAACTCTGGGAGGACTAGGTAACGTCGGCACATATGGTACACTGGGGTTTAAACTTTTAATGTTGTGGCATTCATTTATTTATTTTCTCTATTTGGTATATACTGTATTTTAAATGATGTTGTTGTCTTTGTTGTCATGTACCGTGTGTCAATTTCTTGCTACTGCAGCAAATGAATCGCCCCCTGGGGACAAATAAAGGTTTTGATTGATTGATTGATTGATACCTGCTGTTCAGTGGCGTTTACATTTTTGTCTCGAGAAGCGACGCTATGACGGCGCTGAGAGACGACCACAACAGTCAAAGTTGAAGCCGCCCGACGGATCATTCTCTGGAAGTTTGCCATACCAGAGATAGTTTCAACTCATTTTACACATTGTCTGGCCCAAATATACACTGACAGAATGAGGGAGAAAGCTAGGAACATCACTGCAGATAGGACACACCCTCTCTCCAGCCAGTTTGAGCTCCTGAAGTCTGGGAGCTGCGTAAAAGATGCGCAAAAAATGTTTAAAAAAACTCTTTTTATTCCAAATGTCATCAGTATCCTCAACCAAATCAAAAACTGAGCATCTATTTTAATAGATTTAAGCATATGTATTCTCTTATATCCTGATATTTTTATTTCATTCAAAAAAAATATTTTACTTACTGTGTTTGAGATGTTGTCTTTATGTGTATCTCTCTTGTAGATCTGGTGAGCCAAAGAAAGATTTCCACCCTGGTGGACAATAAATTAGATTAATAGTAGATTAGTGATAGATTTACTCTATCCTAGAGCAGCTTTAAAGATATAATATCTAAAGGGCAAAAGATGGTATGCATAAAAGAAATCATCCCTAACTGATTTATATGTGATATTCTGTATATGTGTGTGTGTGTGTGTGTGTGTGTGTGTGTGTGTGTGTGTGTGTGTGTGTGTGTGTGTGTGTGTGTGTGTGTGTGTGTGTGTGTGTGTGTGTGTGTGTGTGTGTAGGTAAGGTGCTGGTCCACTGCACCGTGGGAGTGAGCCGCTCCGCCACCCTGGTGCTGGCCTACCTGATGATCAGGCAGAACCTGACCCTGGTCGAGGCCATCAAGACGGTGAAGGACCACCGGGGCGTCATCCCCAACCGGGGCTTCCTCCGCCAGCTCAACGGCCTGGACGGCATCCTGAGAGAGAGCCGTAAGACGTCGCCGCACAGCTGAAACCCCCCGACACACACACACACACACACACACACACACACGTGTGTGAGGACTGGTTAAACTGGGGGAGTTAATGGGACCAAGTTAGGAGCAGCTGGTGGGTTTCTGATGCTGATGATGAGGGTTTGACTGATTATATCTTCAAACTCAAGTTGTATTTGTTATATATATTTATATATATCGTGTTTTAGTGTTTTGAGGCCACGTCGACACTGCTAGCTACATGGTACGTTTTGCGTCCGCACTACGGCTTTTCCGAGCACCTCAAACGGAGACATTTGGAAACACTGCTGCCTAGGACTGCACGATATGAGGAAAATATCTAATTGCAAATATCTTGACTGATGCTGAGATTGCGATTTGCAATTTGAATATTGCACCTGTCCATACTGCCATTTCAATAACATTGCAATCTATTGTGCAGCCCTACTGCTGGGGGAGGGGGGGGGGGGGGGGGGGGGGGGGGGGGGGGGGGGGGGGGGGGGGGGGGGGGGGGTTGGAATCACGGGACACCTCCCGATACGATATCATCACGAAACTTATGCCAAAATGCAATATTATGTGATATATTGCAATTGGGAACCTTTTTCCAACGTCTAATTTTTCCCAATTTTTTTTAAATTGACAAAAAAATTTGTCAATGTACTGTGTGTATGGCTCAGTTCAAATGGGATCCAAAAATAATTGGTCTCTCCCCGTTGACTCACGTTCATATTTTTCCCGAATTGAGGTCCAGACCAGACTTCGGCTCTCTATATGGACGGACATTAGTTCTGCTACTCAGATCGTTTTTGTCTCAAAGCGCCGCTTAAAAATGAAAACCTAGTCGTGTAGATGTGGCCTCTGAACCAACATGGAGGGTAAAACTCTCTAGTGAAGCCAACACCTTTTATAATGTGACTTGTATTTATTGTCAGAAGGAAACTCTCAGCCCATTGATGAAGAATTCATTTAGGTCAACGAGTTTGATTGATTACATTCCACCTGTGACGAGCAGGCGATGCGATGGGGAGCCCCTCGTTTTATTACACAACAGGAACGTCCGCTCCTTCAACGTTTTAATCCAACTTCAGAGCATTCCACTACAGCCGGATGTTTTACTGCCACTGACGAGGGGACAAAAACAATACATCTTGACTCTTGACTGAACCGGGGTCGTTGATACGCTGCAGGAATCCACCGCGGCATTTGTTCACGTTTCCGGAAATTTCTAGAAAAATACACAACGCCACCAAGGTCTTAAAATGAGCTGAATCATACTGGAAGTAGATGAAATAATCTAATCAAAAGTAGAATTATTCACTTTTTTCAGGAACCCCAAAAACCTGCAAACCTTTGGTCACTTGAGCTTGCTTTATTCCCAAAGATTCAGTCCTCTTAACCCCTTGTGTTGTCTTCCCCGTCGACCATGCAACTATGTGGCTTTTTCCTTCAAAATTAAAAAATGAAAATTATTTTTTTTTCAACATTTTGGTTTTCCATTTCAACACTTTTGTTGTTTTTTTTCCTAAATTCTAAATGATTTTTTTTTTCAACGTTTTGGTCATCTTTTTCAACACATTTGTCGCTTTCGCGGATGTTTTTCTCTCCACTTTTTTTGTCCGTCTCACTTTTTAAAATTTTATCTACAGGCTGTTTTAATGCTTTGGCGTCGAATCGACGGCGTACCCCCACAGACCCGTCCGCGTCTGACGTGCACCTCTCGAAAAATGTAACTACACGTCGCTCTGCAGTGGCTTGGTGGTGTTGCACCCCCACACCCCCCTGACTCATTTCCTGGTTCTCCTTCTCCATAAACAACATGAAATCAAGGAGAGGTTTAACTTCTCCTGCTGCAGGGGTCCCACCGGGGTCAGAAAGCACATGGGAGACACTAAATTCAATAAAAGTCATTATTCATTTTACCTGCAAAGATTGTTATATTTGGGCACTTAGGTTTAAAGAACCACGGGGTTAATAAAGTGAGTACAAGTGATCGACAGTGTGCAGGATTCAACAATAGACAAACAAATAACTTAGAAGTTAAAATGGAGATAACAGTGTTGCCTCTGCCCCTTTTCTTATCAGCTCGTCTGGAGCTCAGGGTCGGGACTCAAGGGGCCGCGTGTTTTATGTTGTGCGGGGCCCCGAAATAACCACACCTGGTTCTGTCTTTTGTAATCCAAACGGGGGGTTACACCTGTGACAGCGGCCCTCAGAAACAAAGACTCTCGCTCAGCGATTCTCCCCCATAGTTGAAGTCTTTGCGGATCTTCCCTCCACTTTTTCTACATTCAGCAAGTGTCATTAAGTGCTCTGAACAACTCACACACTAGTTGTAGCCCAGGTCCAAAACCAGCACAGGTACAGTAGGCCTATATGTAGGCTGTCGTAGTCGTAGTAACAGTGTTGTCACAATCTGTACACAGTTGTTGATGAGTGACGAGTTTGTAAATAGACACATACAGTAAATGATCATTTTTGTTCAATTCAATGTATTGTTTCAATCCAGTGTGTCTCTAAATAATCACAGTTCTTTGTGAGATATGTTGTGTAATGATCTTAGAATTCATCCGGTAGAGAAGAGACTTGAGACCATTTGGACGGGATCAGCATCACAGGTGTGGGGGGGTGTGAGGTGTGGGGGGGGGGGGGGGGGGGGGGGGGGGGGGGGGGGGGGGGATAACTACACTGGTCACCTGGGTAATTTAAAACATCTGTAACTAAGACAGAAGATCAGGTGTGTCCCTCCACCTTTACAGTGACTGTTAGCTGTCCCAAATGGGACTCCAAGGGATCCATGAGAGGACCACGCCAGCACATGAAGCATTTAGAGAAGACGTGCAGCGGGAGACATTACCACAAATGTGCCATCGCAAAAGCTAACAACTGCCCGGACGTCAGGAAGAGCGCCCCGTATTCAGCGCTGCACGCAGGTCTCGCAAAGTCCGCTCTCTGGTCTCGGTGTTCAGTGAGGCTTGTGTTCTCGTGCTAATGAAAAACAACAGAAGATCCGACGCTGGATCTCAAACCAGCCCCTCCTGTGTGTTTTTAACGATTACCTCAAGTTAGAAGCATGTTGTTTTTGGGACTCGTGTCTTCGTCTGTGCTGATTTTAACACCGTGATAAAGGACAGGAGACGGGGAAAAGAGTTGTAAATAAAAAGCTGAATATTGGATCTGTACAGTCTGGGGAGATTTAAAAGGTATAGCTGAATATTTTGTGGAAATAAGCTCATTAATCTTCCTGCCGAAAGTTAGGTGAGAAGAGCAATTAACAGTCTTACGTCTGTGTGCTAAGTATGGAGTTGAGGCAGGAGGCCATTAGCTCAGCTTAGCTTAGCTTAGCATAAAGACTGAAAGCAGATGGAAACAGCTAGCCTATCTCTGCCCAGAGTTCAAAAGTTAGTTTCTCTCTGCACACTGACATGCGAGTGGGATTGATCTTATCAACTAATTCTCACCAAGAATGCAAATACCTCCCAAAATGTCAAAACTAGTCCTTGGAACTACAATGAGTTTGTTTGCATTGTGTGTTAAAGTGCTCATATTATGCTCATCATTGTATTTAGAGGTTGTACCAGAAGAGGTTTATGTGGTTTCATTATTGTTTGTTGTTCTGCACATTGCTGCAGCTCCTGTGTGTTGACCTCTCTGTTTTACCTAGTGAGGCATCTCACTTTGTTGGGAATCACACGTCCACAGTACCTAGGTAAGGACTACTAGCCAGTCAGGAGCAGAGTATGAGGGCCCTGACAGTACCTAGGTAAGGACTACTAGCCAGTCAGAAGCAGAGTATGAGGGTCCTGACAGTACCTAGGTAAGGACTACTAGCCAGTCAGAAGCAGAGTATGAAGGCGTGCCGTGCTAGCCGCTAGGTTAGCATTATAACACGTGTTATAAAGTGACAGACTTTGGTCTCTAAAGTAAAGTCTGGACTACATCAGAGCTGTTAGGAGCAGTTTGTGAACAGGGTTTTCTGTGGGGGGGCTTTTAGCTTTTTCACTTTGTAAACCTTTAACATGCACAAAAAAGATATATATCACAACAAAGGAAAGGCCAAAAAGCATAATATGAGCACTTTAAATCAATACTCATGGGCTACTCGGGGACCAACAGATGACCAACGGGCCAGATCAGGCGGCCGCTACAGCTCCAATCTCATGAGAGACATTTCCATGAGATCCTGGATATTTGAAATATGATATGATGATTTTGAAATTGCCACATTTTGTATAGTTTGGGCACAAAGTTACTCCCGAAGTCCAGGATCAACCCGTCAAAAACTCTTCTCTCTCGTTATGTTTTGTGTCAGGAAAACAGAGACTTCCTTTGCTACGACTACGTTAAATATGAAGATGTCCTGCAGAATCTGCCTCTCTTAGAAGCTCTCCAATCAGTTAAAACATAAAACATATATACATATATATATATATATATATATATATATATACATATATATATATATATATATATATATGATGATATTTTCTGGCCGGAGCCACTCTTCCTGTAACGATCGCTTTGCTGTGTTGGATCTGTGTGTTTTGTATTTGTGGTTTTCCTGTGCTGTGATTGGTCGTTGGTTGGTCTTATATTCTCGTAACATCTTGGTTTTCTTCCAGAGAACTTTCTATAAGAAAACTTGTATTTTTATTTTTGTATCACTCTCTTTGAGGTTTCACCGAAGAAGAAACCGGCAAAGGAGATGTTGATGCCTTAACCGGTGTACTTTCAGTTTTATTGTGACTAACACTGAGCGTTGACGGATGACTTTGTTATGATAAATTCTGTACTTCATCAGAAATTAAATAAAACTTCTCTCACAGCTGTTGTCCTGCATTTTTTAGGCTCGCGGGACAAATCCGACCCCCCTCGCAGACCACGATCCAGCAGGCATTTTCAATTTAGGTTCACAATACAGTTTTTGTTGCTTATTCCAGGGTTCGTGCATTTTGACAAAACCTGGAAAAGTTATGGAATAAAAAAAAAAAAAGAAGCAAATTCCAGCCTTTGGATAAAATGATCTTTTGGAAAAGTCACGGAATTTTTTTTAACAAAGCATTATAATAATATGTGATTAATAAAAAAAATAGTTGTCTTCCTGTCAACTATGAAAAAAAGTAATTGTAATTTCTGACATTTGTGTCACTTTTTCAACGTTGTGGGTCCTTTTTTTGATGTTTTTTTCCAAAGTTATTTGGTATTTCTAACGTTGGCATTTTCAGCTTATTTCGAAGAAAAAAATTGTCAAATTTGAGCCGAGGACAACATGAGGGTTAATAAAAAAATGTATTTCACGTCGTCTTAACGTTAACGTTGTATTCCCAATATTAGCAATTCCACTATGAAAACCACATCAATTATCACTCAGTTAATTGTTAAAACTCTTACAGTAAACATTTTCAAATTTTTTTTTTTTGTATAATGCCGACTGAGATTTTCAGGAATACATAGTCAGGGAAAGGTTTTGGTTAAAATGCGTATGAACCCGTTTTTTCAGAAATTTTGGTCCTTTTTTTAAGATGTTTTTTGCGCTTTTTTAAGTGCTTTTGCTTCTTTTTCTGGAGGATTTTGGTGCTTTTTCCACACTTTGATAGGAAAAACACTGACAGGGAACATGTTACTGCACTACATTCATTTCCCTGAGTTGAGTTGGTCAGGACGACCTCTGGTGGTCAAATATTTTAGCCCTCGTGTTGTCCTCTTGAGTCAAAAAAGGGACAAAAATTTTACATTTATGTCCTTTAGTCTGACTTTTAGGTTTTCACTACCACCACCACCTTACTAGTGTTACACCACTTTTTGGAATTCATGCTCAATAACCCTCATTTATATAGAAATATACCTAATATTTGAGTTAAAAAAGCAGAAATTCTGAATTATTTTGACTAGTAGTTAAGATCAGAGTGATGAAAGTGATCAGTTGTATTTGCAAAGAGCATTTTAAAGAATCCAATCCATTTTTTGTGGTAATTTGGTTAAAATCAAACCCATATTTCAGATAGACATTTTTTTAAAGGGGGTCAGATTTGACCCGAGGACAACAGGAGGGTTAATATTATAATGAACTTCCAGATTGTTTACAATGTGTCCTCGCTGTGCTCAATATTTATTATTTTTTGGGCGGCTGAATGTTGGGCACTTTTTGTTAAAATGGATGTTCGACATGATTTTACCTTAACACATATTAAAAGGACATATTTCAGATATAGACATTTTTTAAAGGGGTTAAATGTGACCCGAGGACAACAGGAAATCAACAAAGCGAGCGTTCTCCAGGGAAGAATCACACGTTAAAGGAGAGAGCACATGCACCAAGTTAGCTTTTCAAGGTGCTTTATTTACACCATCAGCAACATTTGATCCAGATTCTGTTAACAAATATCCTCGGGGAACAGGTCAGAAGGTACAAAATACTACCCCGTGTAATACGGGGGTGGATAATAAAGAGTAAATGTTACAGGAGTGACAAGCCAACTTATTTTACTTCGCCACAGTTAGCGATGACGACCTTGGCTTTGTCTTTGGGCGTGCCGCCTGTCGTGCCGTACGCCTCCATCTTCTTGACGACGTCCATGCCCTCCACGACGGAGCCGAACACCACGTGCTTCCCGTCCAGCCTGGAGGGGGGGGGGGGGGGGGGGGGGGGGGGGGGGGGGGGGGGGGGGGGGGGAGAAGCCGATCGGTATGCAGATGAACACCTCAACACATTCAGGGTTTCTACAAACTAACAATTATTTTCAATGTTGATCATTTATCATTTTCTCGGCAATCGATTAGTTCTTCGGTCTATTAAATGTCAGAAGATGGTGGAAAATGTTGATTGGTGAGCATGTAAATGCACATTAATATTCAGAATATGACATTATGAATTTGATTTGGGTCGGGTCATGTCACACACACACACACACACACACACACACACACACACACACACCCCCCCCCCCCCCCCCCCCCCCCAGTGGAAAGGCGCCCTGAGCAGTTGCGGGTTTGGTGCCTTGCTCAAGAGCACCTTGGCAGTGCCTACTGGCTGAGCTACTGCCAGGGTGCTCTTGAGCAAGGCATCAAACCCCCAACTGCTCGGGGCACCTATTATAATAATAATTATTACTATTATTATTGTAGAGGAGAAACAAGAACATATTTACATTTAAGAAGCTGGAATATTTTCCAGCTTCATAAATAAAAACAGATAAGTCGATTATCAAAATAGTTACAGATTAATTTAATAGTAGACAACTGAATTGATTAATCTTTGCAGCGCTGTGTCAATGAAGCCTTGTGTTGTTGTTTTTATATCAGAAAAACTGGTTTCTTTCAACCAAATGTCCAATAAAATAAACAGTCACTACTTTCACGATCTACCTGGGTAAAAATCTGTGATAATACATAAACATTTGTTACTTTGAGTTCAACTCTTTACTAATAATAGAATATTGACTCATTTAACCCAAAGATTTGGCATCATTTCATGTGAATGAGGTGCAATGACCATACAAACAGCAGTGTAAAACCAGGCTAATGGGAATAAGTTGGAATCAGGTTGGTATAAGAAGAAGTAATAAGACAGAAATGGGGAATGACTGACAGGCTACTTCACGCTTTGTAACAGGCAAACCAAGCCAAGCCAAGCCAGGTCAGTTTGGGTCAATGGGAAGACAACACAAGGGTTAAACCTGGAAGCAGCAGCTCGGGGTTAAAGTGGAGCTCACCAGCCGTGCAGAGGAAGAACCGGGAGAAACTGGGAAACTCCGATCCACATCGAAAATAACTGCTAGCTGCAGGTTCTCACAGGACAGCGACGCTACAAACGTGTGATGATCTTATAGAACACGATGCATCGTGTAGATTTAACTACCCAACAACAGTATTTATATATATAAATAAAAAGGAGTTAAAATGAGCACAACTTTAAACATCTACAGCAGGAAAATGCAACATAAACCCGGGAATATTGGTCTAGAAACATCAGATTGGCGCTTTTTGTAATTGTTTTAGCTTCTTTTTTCCTGAGGATTTTGGTGCTTTTTCCACACTTTTGTTAGGAAACACTGACGGGGAACATGTCACTGCACTACATTCATTACTACACGTCTCCCTGAGTTGAGTTGATGCTCAGGATGACCTCTGGTGGTCAAATGTTTTAACCCGTATGTTGTCCTCTCGAGTCAAAAAAAAAGGGACAAATATTTGACATTTGTCAATTTTTCTGACTTTTCTGAAAGCAGAAGTGATGAATTATTTTGACTAATAGTTAAGATCAGAGGAATGGAAGTGATCAGTTGTGTTTGCAAAGAGCGTTGGAAGGAATACAGTCCAATTTTTTGTGGTAATTTGGTTAAAAAGAAACTCATATTTCAGATATGGACATTTTTTAAAGGGTCAAATTTGACCCGAGGACACTGTGTTTTGGTCGATTGGGAAGACGACACAAGGGTTAAACTGGAAGCAGCAGCCCCGAGTGTTACAGTGGAGCTCACCAGCTGGTTTTCTCCGTGCAGAGGAAGAACTGGGACCCGTTGGTGTTGGGTCCGGCGTTGGCCATGGACAGGATGCCCGGGCCCGTGTGCTTCAGCTGGAAGTTCTCATCAGCAAACTTCTCCCCGTAGATGGACTTCCCTCCGGTTCCATCGTGCTTGGTGAAGTCCCCGCCCTGGGGGAAAGAAACCGTTAGCTCAGGATTTGGGTTTGTGGAAACAGCCATCATCGATCCGGTTCCTGGTCTTCACGTCTACCTGGCACATGAATTTAGGGATGATACGGTGGAAGATGGAGCCCTTGTAGCCGAAACCCTTCTCCCCGGTGCACAGGGCACGGAAGTTTTCTGTGAAATAAAAAAATGCAGATTTTGTTTTTTAGTAACAAGAACTATTATCACACTCAAAGCTCCTGAGGTCACTGGCCAGGCTTCATTAATTACCTTTTGCATCACGATTTTCCATCTAGCTCTACCTGTGATACAGCTTTGCATGCCCAGTGGAGTGATGATGATGCTGATATGAGACCCCCCCCCCCATCTGTAAAGTGTCTTGACATAAATGAACACACACGTTTGCATCTCTGAAGTCATTTTGAGTCTCATCGTGGACGTTTGTGTCTTTTTCCTGTTGGTGTCGGGGGTCTTTTTACACAGAGTTTCACCAAGTAAGACTTTTTAAGACCATTATGAATGACATAAACATTCATTATGAATGACATTAACATACATACATGTTCAGTACAGGCCAAAAGTTTGAACACACCTTCTCATTCAATGAGTTTTCTTTATTTTCATGACTATTTACATTGTAGATTATCACTAAAGGCATCAGAACTATGAATGAACACATGTGGAATTATGTACTTAACAAAAAAGTGGCAATAACTGAAAACATGTCTTATATTCTAGTTTCTTGAAATATTCTATTTATAGAGTTTCTTGATAATCATGAAAATAAAGAAAACGCATTGAATGAGAAACTTTTGGCCTGTACTGTACATCCACTGAGAGCCAGACATTCAGTTTTTTTAAGCAGAGTATCTGAACTTTTACTTCTCCAAAACTGAGAATAAAATATTATTTTTCCGTTTTATGTCTGTGGGCCAATCAGAGAGACTCGCACCAATAACACGGAAGCTGATTGGCTACAATACGAGTTGCATGTTGGTCTCATTTGTAGTCGTAATACAGCAACATTTATATGTGGACTATATTAGGGCCTAGAACAAAACTTCGGCAAATTTAAGACTTTTCAAGACCCCGGAAACCCCGTTTCTAACCAAGATCTTAACTTCAGAGAATATGAAAATCATAACTTAAGAAACAGAATGATGCATTTGAGTCATTTGCTCATAACCTTAAGACTGGGAAACAGACAGTAATGCATCTGGCAGGTTTCCTTGTGTGGAGTTACATGAAGGTTGTGTATCAATGGCTGTCCTCCACCAGGTGGACATGAACTCCCTCCTCAGAGCTGTGGCACTCCTGCGACCTGTTATTCAGACTCTGGATTCTGGTTGGTTCAGATTCTGCAGGGTCTGACTCACCTGCAGCCACGCCCCCATTTTAAACCGAGCCGCTCAGGTGAGGATTGACAGCCAATCACAATATCCCTTTCAGGTGTGTCTGTGTCTGTGTCTGTGTGTGTGTGTCTGTGTGTGTGTGTGTGTGTGTGTGTGTGTGTGTGTGTGTGTGGAAAAAGCCAGAGCAGCAGTTCTGTGGTTGCTGTTACTGCTGCATGCAATCAACTTTAAAAAGCCTTTAAAAACTTACCTGCAGTCTTTGGGACCACGTCAGCCCGGAGCTGCACGAGACAGAGACACAGAAGGACAGACAGACAGACATACAGACAGACACGCCTTTTTTGTTGTTGCAACTCATACTTAACAATGTAACACACACTTCAGCCGCCGAGTGTAAACCATAGTTGAAATAGACACTAGTTAAGCGATGCTTTTCTTACCTCCATTACTATCCTGCCGGTCTTAGCTCCATTAATAGTGATGTCGAAGAAGACTCTGGGTTTTGCCATGTTTCTGGTCGAGCTGGAGGTTTTGGGGTGGGAGAGATCCTCTTGTAAGGACAGGCTCCGCTTCTCTTGGCTGTTTATGTGAGTCTGTGCCCCAGGATGCAGAAGCAGCCGACAGCCAATCACAACCACGGTTTAGGCTCAAGAATGGACCAATAGGTATGGAGATGGGCGGAGTTAGGCGGCGCAATGAGCAGGTAGACAGGTTTTTGAAGAAAAAAAAAGAAAGGAGTGTACAAACGTGTTCAACTCCAACCCGCCAAAATAATAGGTGGGGTTAAAACGCCTTCCAGAGGGGAAGAAGATGGAGGAGGTGATCTCATGGAAATATGTGTCCCTACATGAAAATACGTGTTATTACATGTTGTGTACTCCTAAGATGTGTGTGTGTGTGTGTGTGTGTGTGTGTGTGTGTGTGTGTGTGTGTGTATGTGCGTCTGTGTGTGTGTGCGTCTGTGTGTGCGTGTGTGTGTGTGTGTGTGTGTGTGTGTGCGTCTGTGTGTGTGTGTGTGTGTGTGTGTGTGTCATTTTGTCTCCCTCCCAGCTTTCCTGTTTCGTGCCATATTATGTCATCATATCCATGTTTGTAATTGTTTGTATCTGTTAATTTGTCAATATATATCAAAAATAAGTACATAAAATTCACAATTTGATCACAAAAAAATAGAGTTGCATAATAAACTGGGCTTACAATAAATTTCATAAATTCTTCTCTTTATTGATCCCCTATGGAGAAATTACAATGTACACTCTGTTGTTGTTACACACTACACACAGGCCTGAAATACACACACATGCTCAGGTCCTATACATGCACTAATGGAGAGATGTGGGGGGGGGGGGGGGCTTATTCAGTTTTATAGCATTGTGAAACAAATGGAAGTGTTTTTGAAATAGTATTGAGTAAAAGTTGACATATTCCAGTCTGTGATTATCATCAACATCCATTCCTTTAATTTTAGTCTCAATAATTCCTAATTTCTTAGGAATTAAGAATTCATTAATTAATCTCGCTCAGAATTAATTAATTAATTAATTCCTAACTTCAAACATTAGATATAATTTCCTATAAATGAGGTTTATTGACCATAAATTCCAAAAATAACTGTAAACCTAAAGTTAACGAGTTAGCGTTACGTAGTGTTGAAAATGTCAAAAGTGTTGAAAAACGGAACAAAAAGTTAAAAACATCGATAAAAAGGGTTGACTTTCAATTTTGACGGTAAGACAACACGAGGGTTAAACTCACTTCTACACTTTGGCTTTCAACCCAAACTGAGACTTGATCTTATCTGTTTTTTTATAGTGTTATTGGGTAGATCTTCACCTCCAGTTTATTATTTTTAGGACATTGTGACTGCTATGTTTGCTGCCTTCATGTACAGCACTTTGTTCAGCTACTGCTGATGTGAAAGCGATTTATAAATAAAGTGATGATTATGATGATGAAACATTAAAAAACGTAACAAGCGTAAAAAAAAGTCTTAAACAGGAAATAAAACACATCAAAAGACACGCCGAACTTCAAAAAATGCATGACAAGACAGAAAGCATCGACCAACAAGTCACATGTTAAAGAAAAAAGTCCTAAAAAATTACCTAAAAACTTAAAACCGTCAAAAGCCTCTAAAGTGTAAAACCGTTTTTTTTGAACCCTTGAACCCTGAAGAAGACGAAGAGTTAAAACTCAGAATTTAACCCTTAAATGACGTCTGTCTATTTCACTTTACACAACTCAGCAGAGGCTCCAAGAAGCCAATAAACCCCTAGTCCTGCATAGAGGGGCTGAGTGAACGTGGTCTGGACTCTGTGGAGGAGAGTCATGGTTCCAGAGACGCTGTAGAAGGACAGAATACCTGCACTGTGATCCAGGTACACTCCTACTCTGGAGGACCCAGGACCTGAGACGGGAGTTTGGACTTTGTTGGACCAAAATGTATAACTGTTGTTGTTGCAATATAACGCCCAAGATTTGTCATTTCGTCCAAATCCACATTCATCCGACCCCCCCGCTCTACTGATGTTCTTGTATGCGACTGCTACAGAAACTCTCCCTCCTCCTCTCATCTCCACCTCCCAGTAACAACGTCCAGTCAGACTCTCTCTACTCAGGACCTGCCAACAGCCACTGAATCTGTCTGGGTGACTAGAATAAGACTGATGTTGACCCATGAACGTTGCTTTCCTGTTCCCCTTAGATAATAACAGCCGTGTGTTTGCTGTGTTTGGATCCAGTGTGATTTCACGTGAATATTGTAAGAATCCAGCTCTGGTCTTGGGCTCATGTTGAGGCAG
>NC_048422.1:23627386-23628417 GCF_013103735.1 Etheostoma cragini | reverse complement strand
TGGATGTTGAGTCGACTCCCCTCGAGCTCTCTCTGCCTCTCAGCTCTCTCTGCTGCAGCGGTGACTGTGTCGTGGCCTTTATGTTCATCCATTAAGCAGAGATAACAGATAAGCTGCTGATCAGTACGGCAGAAAATCTTCATCACCTCATGATGAATTTTTGTTGTTTTACAATTTTTAAAGAAAATACAAAACAACTAAATGGCCCATCATACAGATCTGTCCCCGGCACAAAGCTTCTCAGGAGCCCTCCAGAAAGCTCCGGTACTTTCCCCATTTTCTGGTACAGATATCCAATCTGACAAACCGTTTGTACGACCTCTTTTCAAACGCCGCCACTCTAGCGCCACTCTGACTGTTACTATAGTAACATCTGTTTACATCTGCATCTTTTTTGCACTGCCGACTGTTTATTTACAGTAACAGCTGTTTCCATATACATCTGCAATACTGTACTTTAACTGTAAGATGCAATTACTTTCCACTGCACTTTAATTCGGATAGCTTCTGTCCAAACGTTATTTGTACTACCTTAAATCATTGTTATACTGCTCATTTTAGCCTAACTTGTTATATCTACCTGTAAAAAAAAATTCTGTCTATAATAATAGTTGTCTGTATATATAGATATTCATAGTACATACTCACCTGTAAACTCTGTAAACCATCAGTATATTATGTTATTTGCACATATCTGTAAAATGTCCACTTATAGTAATATCCACCTGTATATTATATTCAGTACATATCCACCTGTATATTATATTCAGTACATATCCACCTGTATATTATATTCAGTACATATCCACCTGTATATTATATTCGGTACATATCCACCTGTATATTATATTCAGTACATATCCACCTGTATATTATATTCAGTACATATCCACCTGTATATTATATTCGGTACATATCCAGCTGTATATTATATTCAGTACATATCCACCTGTATATTACACTCACCGGCCACTTTATTAGGTACACCTGTCCAACTGCTCGTTAACACTTAATTTCTAAGCAGCCAATCA
>NC_048422.1:23622166-23627286 GCF_013103735.1 Etheostoma cragini | reverse complement strand
CCTCATGTTGTCCTCATGTTGTCCTCCTTAGTCTTCATGTTGTCTTCATGTTGTCCTCATGTCCTCATGTTGTCTTCAAGTTGTCCTCATGTTGTCCTCATGTTGTCCTCATGTTGTCCTCATGACGTCCTCATGTTGTCATCATGTTGTCCCCATGTTGTCTTCATGTTGTCTTCATGTTGTCCTCATGTTGTCCTCATGACGTCCTCATGTTGTCTTCATGTTGTCCTCATGTTGTCCTCATGCTGTCTTCATGTTGTCCCCATGTTGTCTTCATGTTGTCTTCATGTTGTCCTCATGTGGTCTTCATGTTGTCCTCATGTTGTCCTCATGTTGCCCTCATGTTGTCCTCATGTTGTCCCCATGTTGTCTTCATGTTGTCCCCATGTTGTCCTATATCAATGTTCTTTTTAATTCCCCAAAATAACATGATTGATTCCACCCAACGCTCTTTGCCAAGTACAAATCTCTACTTTCATTAATTTTGGGGCGTCTTATTCAATTTTATAGCATTGTAAAACAAAGTGAAGTATTTTTGAAATAGTATTGAGTAAAAGTTGATATAACTGTAAAACTAAAGTTAATAAGTTAGAGTTATGTGGTGTTGAAAATGTCAAAAAGTGACAAACATTAAACAAAAGCGTCAAAAGTCTTGAAAAAAGGGACAAAAACATAAGAAAAAGTTAAAAAGCATCAAGTATTATAAGTATTTTTAGACTGAAATTAAATTCCCAGCAGTGGGGTCAAATTTAAAGGAACTAAACACACAAAATTATAAATATTAAAGAATTTTTGGGAGAGTATTTTTGTGTATTTGTGTTATTATTTTATTTATATATCCACTTATTTGTCAGGGTTAGGGTTATTTGTTACATATTTTTTATGTTGTTTTTCATTATTTTGGGGACTTGGCTTCATTTGTTTTTTAATTGTTTTTATTTAATACATTTTTTAGTCATTATTTTATTTTAGTGTAGCCTGTTTATAGTATAATATTATAAATTGTTTCAATGTATTTATGTCATTATTTGAAGAACATTGACTCAGATTTAGACATTTTCAGGGTTTTATTTGTTTCATCTGTTTGTTTAGCTGTATTTTAAACAAATATGTGTGTGTGTGTGTGTGTGTGTGTGTGTGTGTGTATGTGTGTATATATATATATATATATATATATATATATATATATATATATATACATATATATAATTGATTTAATAACTGGGATTTCCATGTATTTAGAGGTCTTAATAATAACATAAAGGTCTTAATAATAACATAGGGTCTTAATAATAACATAAAGGTCTTAATAATAACATAGAGGTCTTAATAATAACATAAAATGCTTAATAATAACATAAAGGTCTTAATAATAACATAGAGGTCTTAATAATAACAATAAATAATTAATAATAACATAGAGGTCTTAATAATAACATTAAATAATTAATTATAACATAGAGGTCTTAATAATAACATAGAGGTCTTAATAATAACATAGAGGTCTTAATAATAACATAGGGTCTTAATAATAACATAAAATGCTTAATAATAACATTACATAGTTAATAATAACATAGAGGTCTAAATAATAACATAAAATGCTTTAATTATAACATAAAGGTCTTAATAATAACATAGAGGTCTTAATAATTACATAGAGGTCTTAATAATAACATTAAATAATTAATAATAACATAGAGGTCTTAATAATTACATAGAGGTCTTAATAATAACATTAAATAATTAATAATAACATAGAGGTCTTAATAATAACATAGGGTCTTAATAATAACATAAAGGTCTTAATAATAACATAGAGGTCTTAATAATAACATAAAGGTCTTAATAATAACATAAAATGCTTAATAATAACATTAAATAATTAATAATAACATAGAGGTCTTAATAATAACATAGAGGTCTTAATAATAACATAGAGGTCTTAATAATAACATTAAATAATTAATAATAACATAGAGGTCTTCTTCTTTGTCCCCCAGATCAGGAACTGGTTCCAGAACCGGCGGATGAAGCTGAAGAGGACGGTGCAGGACGCCCTGGCGCACGCCTGCCAGGCGAGCGTGGCCTCCCAGCTGATGCACTACCCCGAGCTGCAGGCCTACAGACCGGGGCCGTACCCCAGATACCCCCCAGCGGGGCAGGACGGCCCGGCCGCCTCCGCCTCCTACCTCCACCCCCACAGCCTGCAGTACGGCTCCGCCCGGCCCGGCGTGGCCTCGCTGCCCCTGGACGCCTTCTACCAGTACGGCGGCCTCCCCGGGGTCATGCTGCCCTCGGGCACGACCCCCCTCCTACCCGGGGCCTACCCGGCCTACCCCCAGTACTACTGACATACTACTGACGCTCTGGAAGGAATAGGGACACAACGAGACACTCAGCTCACATTTTAGGGTCACGATATGTTAAAAAAATAAAATAAATCCCCCTCTCATCTTCTCTGTGATCTCCCAGCATGCTTCAGTCTCTCTGGACCTTCATCAGGAGTATTTAAACACCCCAGAGGAACCGAGACGTTAGCTAGCTAGATCAGAGTGCAGGATCTATGTATTTTAGGTCTATTGTGATATTTGGTCCATCAAAGTCTCTTTTTTTTTTTTTTTTTTTTTAACAGAATGAAATGCACTCAAAAGACTGAAAAATATTCCTTTTTTTATTTTGAATTTTATCTTAAATAACAAAACTAAATGAAATGGATAATTCCATTTTTAAAACAAATCAAAATAACTCAATAAATAGAGAAAACAATAGATTCTTTAAATGAATACAGTTAGAAGATGTGAAGCCGAGGCGGAAACTCTGAAGTAGATTTAGCTCCAGGGTTTAAGAACTGAACCGCGACGGCGGTTTTTAACCGCTTGTTAACTTTTACACGTTTATATATTCATATTTAACTGATTCGAAGATGTGGAGCTGCTGGAATCTTTACTGGGATACGGCATCTACTTCGCTGCCTTTATTCCTCTCATCCTGATCCAGGGCATGCTCTGGGACTTGTCTCGGACTCGCTGGTATTTGGACTCGGACTTGTCTCGGCCCCGGCCGCTGGTCTTGCCAGATATTGCTTCTGGTCTGGACTGAGTCCAGGGGTCTTTATTATGTTGATAATAATATTGAGGGGAAAGGGAAACTTAAAATGATTGTCTTGACACTGTCATGCATAAGACCTTTATTCTGCGCTGGACTCGTTCTTGTCTTGGACTTGAACCTTTTTGGACTCGGTCTTGACTCAGACTCAAACCTCTTTGGACTCGGTCTTGACTTGGACTCAAACCTCTTTGGACTCGGTCTTGACTTGGACTCAAACCTCTTTGGACTCGGTCTTGACTCAGACTCGAACCTCTTTGGACTCGGTCTTGACTCAGACTCGAACCTCTTTGGACTCGGTCTTGACTCAGACTCAAACCTTTTTGGACTCGGTCTTGACTCAGACTCGAACCTCTTTGGACTCGGTCTTGACTTGGACTCGACTAGTCCTGGTCTTGGACTAAGGTGGTCTTGACTACAGCCCTGTCCTGATCCATGCTAATAGAAACTCTAGGATGTGGATCAGGGTGCTGTGGGACCATACAGGGTGGTGTGCAATATTGTGATTAATGATGTTGATATCTCTGCTTGTAGCGGATGTATAGTTTGGATATATTTAAATTTGAATATATGTGTAAGTGTTTTATTTGATTTGTATTGTTGTGTCACTGGGAAATCAGATCGTTAAAATAAAGTCATTATTACATCACATGTGTTTTAATTACTCCATCCTGTCTCTTCCAGTGGTGAAAACTAACCTCAGTACTCACTTTTAGGATGACAGAGTATTTGTCAAGTAATTATGAATGACTTCAACCCTCATGTTGTCCTCATGTTGTCCTCATGTTGTCCTCATGTTGTCCTCATGTTGTCCTCATGTTGTCTTCATGTTGTCTTCATGTTGTCTTCATGTTGTCCTCATGTTGTCTTCATGTTGTCTTCATGTTGTCCTCTTGTTGTCTTCATGTTGTCCTCATGTTGTCCTCATGTTGTCCTCATGTTGTCCTCATGTTGTCTTCATGTTGTCTTCATGTTGTCCTCATGTTGTCTTCATGTTGTCTTCATGTTGTCCTCTTGTTGTCTTCATGTTGTCCTCATGTTGTCCCCATGTTGTCTTCATGTTGTCCTCATGTTGTCTTCATGTTGTCTTCATGTTGTCCTCTTGTTGTCTTCATGTTGTCCTCATGTTGTCTTCATGTTGTCCTCATGTTGTCCTCATGTTGTCTTCATGTTGTCCTCATGTTGTCCTCATGTTATCTTCATGTTGTCTTCATGTTGTCCTCATGTTGTCTTCATGTTGTCCTCATGTTGTCCTCATGTTGTCCTCTTGTTGTCTTCATGTTGTCCTCATGTTATCGTCATGTTGTCCTCTTGGTGTCTTCATGTTGTCCTCATGTTATCGTCATGTTGTCCTCATGTTGTCTTGATGTTGTCTTCATGTTGCCCTCGTGTTTTTTTGTCATTACACAGGTACAAGGCAACGAAATGCTGTTCAGGTCTAACAGGAAGTGCAATAGCAGCAGGTGCAGGATATACACTGGTTCCATAAGAGCAGGACATGGATATGTACTGGATAAATATAGAGATGAATACTACTATAAAAAGAGTTTTACAGATGGGTTTGTGCTATGAATATAAAATATAGATAACAAGTATTGTGAGCAAGATTTACAGCTGGATATGTACCGAATATAATATACAGGTGGATATGTACTGAATATAATATACAGGTGGATATGTACTGAATATACACTCACCGGCCACTTTATTAGGTACCCCATGCTAGTAACGGGTTGGACCCCCTTTTGCCTTCAGAACTGCCTCAATTCTTCGTGGCATAGATTCAACAAGGTGCTGGAAGCATTCCTCAGGGAGTTTGGTCCATATTGACATGATGGCATCACACAGTTGCCGCAGATTTGTCGGCTGCACATCCATGATGCGAATCTCCTGTTCCGCCACATCCCAAAGATGCTCTATTGGATTGAGATCTGGTGGAGGCCATTTGAGTACAGCAAACTCATTGTCATGTTCAAGAAACCAGTCTGTGATGATTCCAGCTTTATGACATG
>NC_048422.1:23617886-23622066 GCF_013103735.1 Etheostoma cragini | reverse complement strand
ACAACATGAGGACAACATGAAGACAACATGAGGACAACATGAAGACAACATGAAGACAACATGAAGACAACATGAGGGTTATAATACCGTCATGTGAAGGTTTTTAATCGCAGAAAGGAAGTTTGCTTAACAGAGTCCAATAAAAACCCAGATGCCAGATGTGATGTCTCCAGCCGTCCCCCCCCATCCTGATTCTGGTCTTTAAGACATTTAGTGGATTTACCTGTTTGTCCGACAGACTGAGCTTCCTGCAGAGGTCGGCCTTGTCCTGCGTCCCCAGGTAAGCGTTCCTCTTGAAGGCTTTCTCCAGACTGCTGATCTGCTCCGCCGTGAACGCCGTCCGAGGCCTCCGCCCCGACGCAGGCGATGGGGGGGAGGGGCAGTCGGCGGGGGCCGGGGGGGAGAGGGACTGACCCTCCTCGCTCTCGTAGCCGGACGTCTCCTCCTCGGTCCCGCTGCTGAAACCCGCCTCAGTCGCTGCGAGAGGAAAGAAGACAAAAAAAGCACGTTTTTAGACCCTTTTCTGAAGTAAGTACTAATACCACACTGTAAAAAACACAGTGACACAGTAGAAGTCCTGCATTCAAAGTGTTACTGCTGCAGCTGCTCCCCGGACTGCAGCAGCCCCCCCCCCACCTCTTTTTATTCTCTGCACCACCTACATTATACATTTAAATGTTTGACTTTTGATATTTTTGATATTTTATATTCTTATGTTATATTTTGTGTCAACACTGTAAAAGGATTGCTTCAATCTCATTGCACTGGTACTGTGTACTTGTGTATAATGACAATAAAGGCTTTTTATTCTATTCTGTTCTATTCTATAAGTAAAATCAGGAAACTGGAGTTAAAGTCTTAGAAGTATACCCAATGTCCCCCGTGAGTGTAATACTGTTATATATACTGTTATATATTCAATCATTAGATTCTTATTACTCAGCGTTAGTGTTAAAGCAGAGATGTACCGTTGGAGTTAGTTAAGCTGAAACTCACTTTTGAAGTATTAACTGATGATTATTTTCATTCTGGATCCATCTGCTGATTATCAATCGATTGGTTTGTTAAAATGAGATCTTTTGATTAAAAGCTCCAACCTAAACGAGTATTTCTGTTAATATAATACCCGTTGATTAACTGACTGTTTCAGCCGTAAAACATCAGATTTCAGAAGTTCCTCTAATGTTTTTGTGCGTAAAGCCACTTCATTTATAAAGTACCTAAAGCTGCAGTGGAAGTGGAAAGTACCATGAAAATAAAGTATTATAAAATACTACTTTAGCATATGTATTTGCAAGTGTATTGCCAGTATTTAAAGACACACTACTCCAAGTAAAAGCCCTGCTTGTGAAGTTGTTAGAATATAGTAATAAATCTTTTCATGTGAGTTCTACTTTGTTGACAAATACTGCGTATTAATACACACTTGAATGTTCTCGTAGATACTCAAAGTGTTGCAAAGTTATGTATTTTTCAAGCTGATCATACAGTGTGTACTTAGGATATGAATTTGTAAAGAAACTAAAGCTTTCAGTGTAACAGATGTATAAAATGGGAATACCCGAGCAAAGTATGCAAGTACTCGAGTAAGTACTTTAGTCTCCGTGACTGGACTGAACCTACCTGGGTCTTTAAGAGAGGCCCGGTGCTGCCGGGGTCTCGGGCTGAACGCATCGAGGTCCTGGATCTGGGTTTCCTTCTGCTGGGCTCCATTTCCACACTTCTGTCTGCAGTAAAAACCCGGCAGACTCTCTGCGTACGTCCCACAGGCGGCGGGTCCCGGTCCCGGTCCCGGTCCAGAGGCCGAGGCGGTCTCCGTCCCCGCGGGCTGCTGGCTGCTCTGGGCCATCCACTCGATGGAAAAGCATCCCCTCATGGCTGGTTTTTGTCCTGGAAAGAAGTAAATCCTTTAGTTTGGGGAGTTTAAAAGTGGAGTCCAGAGTGCAGGGGAAGCTGTGCTGGTCTGTCCTGGTCCTGAGAGATTTTGACTGCCCCCCCTTTGTCGCAGCTTGTCTGTATATATAGGAGGCATCGGACTCCCTCAGTCCTCCCAAGATCAAAGCACGCATCCTCCCTCCCCTCCTTTAGTTTTCACAACTGGAGTAATTAAGACGTCTCATTCAGTCTCAATGAGGCTGTTAGAACCAGGCTCCAGTGAGTCTGGGAGGACCCCCCAACCCCCCCCCCCACCCCCACCCCCCCTTCCTGCCTCCTCTGAAAAAAGATAACAGACACACACCTCACCCCAAACTGTCTGCATCTCCTCCACTGTAAATAAATACCCCCCCCCGTCTCTTTGACAGTTTCAGTTGGATTCTACTGTCTTGTCTTCACATTTCTTCTGTTGTCTGTCGTTATCTGGATTTAAAAAAAAAAGAAAAAAGAAATTAAAAAAGGAAATCTGACTTTCCAAAAGCCAGATTTGAGAAGATCACAAGATTCTACTCAGAGGTGAAAAGAGCCCCCCCCCAAACCCACCCAAAAAAATCTATATTTTCAGGTTTTAAAAAAAAATGATTTAGCTAAAAATTCCCAAATCTCAAGATGTCACTTTGACTTGAATAATATGTCCCAGAAGTGGAATAAATATGAAACTATGTGCTAGATCTTGCTTTGATGGCAGTTAGAAAGTCTTATATACTGTATATATTCGGACCGACAGAGAAAGGTGAATAAAGTAGCTTGCATTTTGGGAAATTGTATCAGGCATTTCCAAAATATAAAGCTGATATGTTAAAGACTGACCCGTTTTTTCATTCTTTTTTGCACTTGTCTGGTTGGGCACGAGAAAAAAATAAAAAATATAAACACACACATGCAATTGCATTAAGTTAAGTTTCACTGGCCTGTTTTTACCTGAGGAAAAAGGTCACAAATCTGTTTTTTTAAACGTCCAAAAAGCGTTTTAAAAACCCCATAAAAACGTCAAACAGCGTGAAAAATGTAAAGAAAGACATCAAATAAAAAAACGTCCCAAAAAAATATGTTAGAAAAAAAGTGAAAGCAAAATGGCGTTTAATTGCCCCGGGCCATCAGGCGACCCGTTTCGTTGAACCCTGCTAGGCTTTGGGAAACTGTGACGAGGATTATGTTCCCACCGTTTGTCGTCAGATTAATTGATGATAAAATAATCATTAGTTATCTGCGACTTCACCCACGACAACCTTTCATTAATCAGACTTTGAGGCTCTTTTCCACTGAGTGCTCCACAGCTCATCATTTACACTCATTACTTAAAAATGACACGTAACTGAGCCTTTAAGGTCCTGAGTGGCTTAATGTGCCGGGGGTGGCTAATCCCTGGATGATCCCAGATTAAAGGAAAGGTCCCTGATATGACAGGATGGGAACGGAGATTTAACAACAGACAGGTCTATTTATATTTAATTGATCAGGATTTGAGTAATTTGATCCTACGACGATCAAGAATCACAAGAAATGTGAGACTTTTTTAGTGGAGTATTATAAGATTAACAAGAAACAGACATTTATAGAAGTTAAGGAAAGATCATGAAGAAATTAAGACGTTATAAACTCAAAAAAGAACACAAAAAAACACATTTAAAGTACTTTAAAGTCTTTAAATATAGGAGTACTTTGAGCCTCTGAGGCAGAAGTAAAAGTTAAGAACTGTAAAAGTAGCAATACCCCAAGTTTTAAAATACCCTGTTAAAAGTAAAAGTAGTTCAAAATCAGCTAAATTTACTTAAAGTATCAAAAGTACTTGTTATGGAGCCAGAAATGGAGTTAAATTATAAAGCAGCTTCAAATTAAACTACTCAAGAAAAGTACAAGTACCTGAGTGAATATCTTTTAGGAAGTCTGCTGAAGTACCAAACACTCCCATGCATATTCTCACAAAATATCCCAAAGCCTATATATATTTAAACGGGGGGTAAAGAAGTACTCAGATCGTTTACTTAAGTAAGAGTACCTTGGAAGTACCTGTAAAGAAAACGTGGATAATCTCTCCTTAAATCATCTTAAACCTCTCAAGGCTGAAAAGGGGATCTGGGTGGAAGGTTAAAGAGCCGGATAACGACCTGAAGACGATGATCCGCCCGGTGAAGTGGCTCACAGCCATCATCATCCTCATCGTCATCACCGTCACCAGCAGCCCGGAAGGACCCGAGACGGAGGAGAGGAGGAGGAGGAGAGGAGGAGGAGAGGAGGAGGAGGA
>NC_048422.1:23616207-23617786 GCF_013103735.1 Etheostoma cragini | reverse complement strand
TGTGCGCCCAAGAGTCCCAGGCTGCGTGTGTGTGTGTGTGTGTGTGCGCCCAAGAGTCCCAGGCTGCGTGTGTGTGTGTGTGTGTGTGTGTGTGTGTGAGAGAGAGAGTGTGTGTGTGTGTCTGCTGTTGTCTGTGGGGTGAGAGCCTCCTGCTGGGCTCGTCTTTGATTGGCTCCATTCAGACGCTTTCATCTCTAATGGGCCTGTTTGCTGCTCTGTTATGGACACAAACACACCTCACCCCCCCCCTCCAGGCGCTGAGAGGAGACCAGAAGGAGACACATGTCCCAACCTGGTGTCTAGATCTCTGCATACAGGAGCTCATATCTCTGTCTTTATCAGGGTTTTAGCCCAAATCCATAGTAACTCTCAGTCAAACCCTCCGCTCCGAGTCCCTGGTTCCTACTGAAAATATTTACACAAATATATAGTATCCATTTTTGTAGTTTATCGAACCAACAGGAAGAAATACCACATTCTTTGGGTGTGTATATAGGTATATATAAATATATATGTATGTATGTGTGTGTATATATAAATATGTATGTATGTGTATATATAAATATAGATGTATGGATGTGTCTATGTGTATATATGTATATGTGTGTGTATGTGTATGTATGTGTGTGTGTGCATAGGTGTGTGTACATATATTTTAAATTGGTCCAAAATTTAAAAATGGGGGGAAAAAAAACATTCTGTGATTCAAACTAAGAAAACTGCGTGCTACAACCCCCCCGACATCATCCAATGAAGGGTTAATGGGGAATTCAATGGGGACAAACAGAGCACACTTACAGAAATGCATCCCAACATTTAAAGCTACACTCGTCATCTCCGAGAGCTTTTATAAAACACAAACTACACGTGGTTAATTCCACCAACCTTAGTATGACTTGTCGACATTCTGCACAACAACAAAATAACTTGATGACAATTAAAGGCAAAACTCCTTTTACTCGTTTTTTATTCCCTATATTTGATTCCTTAACAAGAACAATATGATTATTAAGTATATTAACAGTGTCTTCCGGGTGCAGATTTAGCACAAAGGAGCCAAAAGACAAGCTGCTAAGATAAAACTAGACCAGTGTTAGTGATGCTGAATGGACTCCAGTCTGCAGATGAAGGCCGTGATGACGCCCAATAATCATTGATCTCCATTGACGGCAGTCTCCAGCAGTGGCCCGCCCCGTCTGTAACACAGTCCGTTAAGACCTCTTCCCCTGTCCCATTGATCCCTATCAACCGCATCAAAGGCTCCCGGGGCGTTGATGGGGCCAGCGGGACGGGTCCCGGTGGACGAGCAGGCGCAGCGACTCCCCTCGTCAAATGGGGGGGGGGGGGGGGGGGGGGGGGGGGGGGGGAGACTGAGGCTTGTCTTGTCTTTTAGGATTAGGACATTTAAATGTCTCCCTGAAATAAGAATAGAAAGCAGGAGCTGCAGGCGGTGTTGTTGTGACGTAGCACACCTGAAGGGCTCCCAAACCTTTATGGTAGGTTAATAAAATAAAGAATATCCAAACAACCCTAAAATGTAAATTAACATTTTTCTGACATTACATGGTGGACTGGTGGA
>NC_048422.1:23608834-23615566 GCF_013103735.1 Etheostoma cragini | reverse complement strand
GGCACACACACACACACACACACACACACACACACACACACACACACACACAGCCTGGGATTAGTTCTCAACTTTTACATAAAACACCAACTATTTGGATAATTGATTGGAAAACTTCTTCTTAAAAGTGAATATCTTCTAGTTTCTTCTCTCCTCAGTCACAGTAAAATGAATATTTTTGAGTTGTGGACGAAAAACGAGACATTAGAGGACGTCATCTTGGAAAACTCTAATCCAAATTTTTCCCAAACTACTAATCGGTTAATTAAGAAAATCATGGACAGATAAAATAATCGTTAGCTGCAGAGCTCGATGCGTCCGTGGTCACACGTCTCTCAGTACTTCAGTCTGAGTTTATTGAACTCATGCTCACAGTTAAACTGACTAAGAAGAAACATTTAGTCGCCCGGCTCGCTGCTGGCCGCTGATTCAGGGAGGAACTTGTCCAGAGAAACTGACTCCAGGACAGCTGTTAGAGGGACAGAAAAGTCCACCGTCACACGATTCAACAAGACAACAAAAAAAGACACATGCACACGTCTTTGTAGCGCTGCAACTAACAAATAGTTGCTATAAAACGTCAGAAAATGGTGGAAACTGTGCACAAGGTGACGTCCTCAAATGTCTTGTTTTGTCCACAACTTTACTGTCAGAGGAGTGAAGAAATTAAATATTCACATTTAACAAGCTGCAATCAGAGAAGTTTTAAAATGTCTAAATTAACCGATTAATTGCTTATTAAAATGGTGATTTGTTTAATAGTTGACAACTAATCAATTAATCCTCGCAGCTCTCGTCTTTTACTTCTTTCTGTGAGGTTCGATTGTACAAATCAGATTAAACTAAAGACTCTTTCACGCATTCAATGTGTCATTTCCCTCTGATAAAGTGTACGAGATTTTAAGTACTTTAAAAAATATCAGTTTACAAAAATAGCAAAGTACCTACTTATCTTTACAAATGCATCAAAAACTCACGGTTTAACTTTTTAACCAATCAAAACAGCCCGTCATCAACAGCTAAACAACCCACTCCATCTTCATACTGAGGTGAAAGTATAAGACACAAGTCCTTCATCCATTAATTAACATAAACACAAACTACATCCTCTGTCGTCTCTGTTCTCACAGACTACCAGTCTCCCCGGGTCGGGACGGTGTCTCCGTGTCCTTCATGTCCTTCAGGAACCTTTGGTTCACACGTACGGCGTCAAAAACAGAGACGTGTCAATGAAAGGATGAATGGAGATGCAGGACCAGAGCATGGAAACCCGTCCTGCCTTTCTAAATGCATTTCTTCCAACTCTAGAAACACGTATACGTATTAAATTGGGTTTCCATGTCCTCCAGTTTAAAGTGTTGAGTCTGAGAGATGAATGGATGTCAGTTAGAAACGTGGGTGCATGAATGGAGGAGTGTGCGCATGTCAAAGAGAGGAGACGGAGGTGTGAGCGCCGACGCGGCCTTTGATGTTAAACCCGTATTTAGAGGTTAATGAGGCTGTTAGGGAGAGGTGAAGGAAACGCCTGCAACTTCACACACACACACAAGGATACACACACACACACACACACACACACACACACACAGGATATATACAGTCACACACACAAGGATACACACACACACACACACACACACACACACACACAGGATATATACAGTCACACACACAAGGACATACATACACACAGACAGACAAACACTCACACAGGATATATACAGTCACACACACACACACACACACAAGGAGATACACACACACACACGGATATACATACACACACAGACAGACAAACACTCACACAGGATATATACAGTCACACACACACTCACACACAAGGAGATACACACACACACAAGGATACACACACACACAAAGTTTATGGATACGAACACACTGATAGAGACACACACACATATACACACACACAATCAAAGTATATGGATACACACACATACAGGATATACACACACACACACACACAAAGTATATGGATACACACACACACACTCTCAGACACACACACAAACACTCTCTCTCTCTCACACACACACACACACACAGGATAAAGATACACACACGTGCACACACATACAGGAAATAAGGATATCTCTTATGTAAAAAACATATCATGGGGATTATTTAGATTATTCTTTGGGATTTGAAAGAAAAACTATGAGCAGGGGGTCCCACCCCCCCTCCAGTCCACCCTCCAATCCACCCACCTCCCTGTAAGACCAGCACGCCCAGAATGCACCTGAACACACCTCCCTGTAAGACCAGCACGCCCACAATGCACCTGAACACACCTCCCTGTAAGACCGGCACGCCCACAATGCACCTGAACACACCTCCCTGTAAGACCAGCACGCCCACAATGCACCTGAACACACCTCCCTGTAAGACCAGCACGCCCACAATGCACCTGAACACACCTCCCTGTAAGACCAGCATGCCCATGGGCGCTCTTATGGTGCATTTGCTATTGAAACAACATGGCCGCTGGACGGGAAATTGACAGCTGGGTCCGTCTTAAAACCAGCAAAGACACTTGCGTCGGGTCTTGCGTTGCGCTGCCCCGGGTGCGAGATAGGACCCCGAGTCGACGTTATCTTTCGGTTTGACACGAGACACAAACGGCGTCTCCTCTGTGAAAGCCCCATGTTTACTTTAGTAAACGTACTCAGTGTCTGCGTGTTTCTTTGACCCAGCGCTCCTGCGGTATCTGCTGGGTGGTTTTCTCTTGAGTGAACGTAAAGATAAGGTGAAGAGGCGGTTGGAAAATACAGGGCAGTGGGACACAGGTGCGTTTGTGGGTCAATGTTCCTTTTGCATTTTACATAAGACAACAGACAAAAATGTCCCGCCGTACGTCAAATGATAAGGTTACACCTCTGATTTTTCATATATATATTCATATATTTATTATACAGGAAAGTTAGATAAAAGTAACGATTACATTACAATATAAAAACGGGCCTGACTCCGTTTAAAAACTGTATTTTTAGCAGGTTCCTGTTCTGCAGACACATAAAACATGGTTACAGCACGTCAGGACAGACATTAACACAAGACGTCGATTTAGAAAAATTGATTTCGACAACTGAAAACAACAACACAGTTACATGAGGACAAAGACATTTATGCAAGACATCAGCTGGGCTGGACAAATACGGACAATGCAAACAAGACTTACATTGACAATACTTAAACGAATTAATGCGTGCAAGTGTAACTGTTAAGGAGCTGTTTGTAAGCCTTTTTGAAATATGTGATGGATGATAGAGTTCGGATGTGATACGTTATGTCATTCCAGATCTTGGTATGTGTATAAAAATTAATGTAAACGTTATTTTCTGTATTTCCTTTATCAAACAAGTGGCAATGCTTTGCAATGCTTTGCTCTCTATTCTGGTGTGATTTGATCAAACTTTTCTTATCTCGTCTCTCTTTTTGTTTAACACGATCTCCTGCAGATTTAATCCCGTCACAGTGGAACTGTTCAGGAGAAACCGGCTTTGTTTCTGTCTTCATGTAACAAGAGGAGCCTTTTAGAGTGGAAGTTATCCATGAAAAGCTACCGTCTTAAAATCAGAGTCTCTAGGGATGGTGGTGTCAGTTCACACTGAAACATCTTAACTATTTGATGTACTTTTACAAGTTTTACTGAGGATGAATCACCAGACTTTCCCATGAGGCTCACATGTACCGTCATAGTTTTCATGGGATTTGTTGACAACAACAAAAAATATAGAATACCAAAATCCCTTAAGACTTAATTTTAGACATGTCCCGATACTAGTATCGGTATTGCCTCCGATACTGCCTAAAACATAGTATCAGTATTGGGAAGTACTGGAGATTATGCAGCAATCAGAAACCATGTAATAAAACCCTAAAGAAAATAAATCTGCATTAAAGTAGTTTCTGTTCTTTTTCCATTATTACTGACTGTCAAACTGGAATATAAAAGAAAGTTCTTTGGCGTTCATTGTTTGTGTTTGTTCATGTTTTACAAAGAGTAAAGGTACCTGATTCAGACCGACAAAGATAGAAATCATATCCCATCCATACAGGAAGAGTAGTAGACGGCTGTTAAAACATAATAAAATATATGAAACACTGGTATTGGATCTGTACTCGGTATCGACCGATGCACAAGTTCAGATATCCGGAAGCAAAAAACGGTATCGGAACATCTCCATGCTTCATTTACATCTTTTATTGCAAAGTTAAAACTAAAAAGTACAGTTCAGCTGATCAACTTACAGGCACTTGTGTTATAGAAGTAGCAGGAACATCCCAGCACTCGGTATCTCAAGTTTTGAACTTTGAATTCCGGATAAAGCCAGTTTATTAGGTACACAAATAGCTGAAACTCATGCAACAGGTCTGTAATCAATCCTTCAATTTAACAGCAGCACAAACCTCCGAAACGATCAAACAGTTGAGTGACACTCCTCTCAAACATTTCCAAAACAAAATGAACATTATAACCTTCGTGAAGGAGGATTTATTTTAGGACTGTTATATTAGACTGCAAAGGAAAATGCATTTCCTGCAGAAAAAGCGTGTGAATGCTGAAAAGCTGAACTGGACTGCTGGCTTAAATGCTTAAGAAGAAATGTAAGCAGTAGGAATAGATGGATTTCATATAAAGGAATAAATGGGTTTCATTTGTAGGATTTTCATTAAAAAATTGAATAAAAAAAGAAATTGTGGAATATTTGAAGCTTTTTTTTGAAAAAGCTAAACGCTTAATTCCATTGTTGGCTTTAAAAGTAGAATAATGCCAAAAGGATTTGGAACATTTTAAGGTTTGACTGGAGGTGGTGAATGATCTGGGTGAGAGGATAAAGTAGAGACAACTTAAAAAATGAAAGAGTTAAACTAACGGGTCACAGTTAGTTTAGTAAGTTGGTAAACGTAGTTCATAAAGCTCCTTTAAAAACCAGGATCACGAGGTGCTGTAAAGTGCAATTTTTTGTAAATTACAGTTAAAATGGAAGGTAGGAATGTAAAAAACAAAGAAAAACACAACACAGCTTTGGGCCGCGAGACAATAAAAATGCAGCAACTTTCATTCGTTCTGAACGAGGCCAGTCCAGCGGCGCAGAGCGATCCGTACGTACAAACGCACAGTTAACCAGCAGAAAAGATGAACTCTTCATCCTATAAAAAGGTCCAGCGTGTTGCTCCAGCGGCCCAAAAAATACAGGCAAGAGCACATTTCCTGGAATTCTTTTCCTTTCGGTGTCTGTGGAACTATTAATGTATTGTATTTTAATTGGAAGGAACACTGATTTTTCCTTTGACACGTTACAACCTCAAGTCTGCTGCTGATTGTGCGTGTGTGTGTGTGTGTGTGTGTGTGTGTGTGTGTGGAGGCTGACCCACTCAACACCCACATTAAGCCAAATCTACTTAATACCCAAGGTATTAATAAAGTTTCCTTGACTTACCTTGATGTCTTTACAATGGGATCTCTTCCTTAGTAAATGGACGGTTTTTATGAATGGACTGTATTTTACAAACATAGTACAGACACCATTCTATGTTCTATTTGAATCACATATGACCTACAGACTTGGGTAAACTCCATGCAAGCCCCAAAAACAATCCGTTCAACACATCGTTAGAGTCGGCTGTGGCTCAGAGGTAGAGCGGTCGCCTGTTTGATCCCTGGCGCTGCAGTCCCATGTCGAAGTGCCCTCGGGCAAGACACTGAACCCCGAGTTGTTGTAAGTGTGTGTGTGTGTGTGTATCTGGTGAGCAGGTGGAGCAGGTGGTGGTGCACGGCCGCCTCGGCCACAGTGTGTGAATGTGTGTGAAGCTTCTGACGCCCCCATGAGGTTGTTCTAAGTAACAACAACTGTCGGCGCGTACGCGTGATACAAGCCTTCCCGAGAATATTCAGGAGGGAATATAAAGGTCCACTTGGCGGCTCCGTTAACAGTTCTGCGTGGAGGTTATTGACCTCAGATGGTACCTGGTTGGTGTTCCTCGTGTCTGAGAACATCAGGCGTTCCTCTCCGACGGAGGAATGTACTCCAGACCCAGATGAGTGAATATCTCCTCCTCTGACGTAGCTCTCAGATATCTGCTCTGTGAGAATAATGAAAAGCCACCTCATTAAATATGCAAGAAAAAAAAAAAAGCCAGATTACAAATGTGTTAACCCTTTGAACTCTGAGTAGAAACGGTCCGCCAGTGCCTGCATTAGCATTTGTTGCTCATTGTGATGTCATTTCTTGGAGTATCTTCAAATCCCTACAATCTGCACAACCTTAGCCAAAAGGTTATCCAAGTCAACGGACCATAGTCATAAATAAAAGCTTTGAAATGGTGTCGTAAACGGGGTGGCTTACAGCTCACTGAGTAAGTGCGCTCGCCCCATGTTGGCTGAGCCCTGCAGTGGCCGCGGGTTCGAATCCCGGGCCACATCGATAATGTGAGGAGTGTGTACCTGTTTGTTGTCGTACAGCGCGTGGCTGCTCAGAGACATGGCCTTCTCGCGCCCCGCCCAGCGCCGCAGCTCTCGCTCAAACAGCTGCAGAGAATCAGCAGAATCGTTCACATTATTACACTTTTAATTAGCATCGGTGACAGCTGCTGCATACATAAGACAAACTAACAGAATATATATATATATATACACACAGTATACACTGTACATATACATAAAAAACTGTGCAATACTTATATATATATATATATATATATATATAT
>NC_048422.1:23603392-23608734 GCF_013103735.1 Etheostoma cragini | reverse complement strand
TTTGGAAAATGGCTGCAATGAAACAAAGAGTGAAAAATTTAAAGGGGTCTGAATACTTTCCGTACCCACTGTATGTTACGTTTGTTTCCATATCAAGCAGTTTCCCAACAAAAGTTGAATAACACACTTCTACAGACGATATATGTCATGTGACATTTCAAAAACGCGTTTTCTAAGAAGAATGAACATCACATGTCAGTCAGTCTGACATTTATTTCATTTGGAAAGAAGAACAAAACATGGATTTTCTGCATTTTCTCAGTTTTACTGGAAACAGATATGATGTAGTTTCCGCCGGCGGTACCGTAGAAACCAAACATATTTAGGTAAATAACTGAAAAACAAAACAAACAAAAAAACTTGATTTTAAAAATGTATGCAAAAAAAAATAATCATGATAGAGTACATACTGTACGTGAATCGGTTTTTCCCGTCGCAGTAAATACACACTTATAGTATCAGACATACTCATCAGTTACATGTGTAGAAGGCAGTGTTTGTATCGGTGCAGGTGTCACAACAACAAATTAAATACATGCAATATTAATAAAAAATTAGATAGATGAAGCATATTAACTAGGGGTTAAGTGTCCAGAGGTCGTACACCTCTGGACACTTAACTAGGGGTTGTGTGTCAAAAGGTCGTACACCTGTGTCCTAGGTGTAAGTCTCCAGAGGTCGTACACCTCTGGAGACTTAACTAGGGGTTGTGTGTCCAGAGGTCATACACATCTGGACATTTAACTAGGGGTTGTGTGTCTAGAGGTCGTACATGGACGCTTAACTAGGGTATAAGTGTCCAGAGGTCATACACCTGTGTATTAGGGGTTAAGTCTCCAGGGGTCGTACACCTCTGGACACTTAACTAGGGGTTAAGTTTCTGGCCTTGGCATTGTGTTGCAGTGGGACTCAAACCCAGGTCTCCCACACCAAAGGCGTGTTACATCCTCTGCGCCATCACCCAAACAATACACACACACACACACACACACACACACACACACACACACACACACACACACACACACACACACACACACACACACACACACACACACACACACAACTCCTCGGGACCTACCTATTTGTGCAGTTTCCTAACATCATCCTTTCCAGCTACCTGTCTAATAAAGGCCTAAAAATAAAATAATCTTTAAAGACATATTAAATAACGTACCTGCAGTTTATGTCCGTCCAGAATGTCCACAGGACGTCCTGCTCTCATGCTCTCTGTGAACCAGCTGACGTCCAGCAGCTGGGCAGATGTTCGGCCCCCGCCCTGCGAGTGCAGCCACGTCCGCACCTCATCGCCACAGTTGTTTTCACAAATAACGTGTGTGACTCTCTCACTGGGGGGGGGGGAGACACAACATCCAAGATGTGACAGTGGCTCAGTCTGTAGGACCCGAGGACCGCTGGACTGCCAGGGTGCTCTTGAGCAAGGCACCGGAAACTGCGTTTACTACGTTGTTTTTTTTTTAAATTAATAAATCCATTTAGAATAATTATTGGTTTTCTTTACTTGTTTATTGAGTTTTTAGTTTGTTCGTTCAATCTAATGACAATTTACCACTTCAAACATTGTAAAAAGTGATAAAAATGTCGAGTAAAAAAAAGCTTTTTTAAACGTTTTTTTTCTTTTTATTACAAAAAGGCGTCAAAAACGTCGGAAAAAGCGACAAAGGTGTCAAAAACGTCGGAAAAAGCGACAAAGGTGTCAAAAAAGACGACCAAAACGTCAAAAACATATGTATTAATTTTGTATTTTAACCCAGAAACACAAAAAGTGTGATGGTTGACGGGAAACAACGCAAGGGTTAAAGTCATAGACCGTTAATATTAATAATAATAATAATAATAATAATAATAATAATAATAATAACACATAGTCAAGGGTTAAAGTATACATCTTATCAGGGTGCACGATTCAGAAAATGTCACCAATCAATTAAAAAACAATTCACATTCTGTACATGATGGTACTTTTCCCACGTGATAGTATACACGCCATTACAAAACGACATAAAAAACAAAAAAAAACATAGAATATGAATCGATTTTGGAATTCCATGAATCGATATTGAATCGGTGGAGCTTGAATCGATTCATGAACGTGAATCGATTTTTTTTTTTTTTTTTTTTGCACACCGTGACCCCTGATATATCTTACCTGAACAACTCCTCCACCTGAAAGCCTTTGTTCCGACCGAGCTGAGAGAGGAAAGCTCTCCGACTGGCCCCCATCTTCCTCTCCAACAGATACACAACGACCTGCGGGAACCGGGTCGGTCCAGCACCGGGAGCACCGGGAGCACCGGGGCAGCCGCTCCCGGTGCTCCCGGTGCTCCCGGTGCTCCCTGCACCGGGGGAGAAGACCTTTCTCCTCTTCAACGGCACCATGGTTCCCTCTGACGTTAAATAACACGTTAAACCATCAGAGTTGAAGCCTGCAGACGCGTCGGGTCCATTTATCGTGTAAAAAAAAGACTAAATATGGAATTTGTGTCGATCTAATTTTGACCGTTCACATCCGTCCGTCGCGTCTCTGAAGCTAGCTTACTATTAAAAAGTTTATTACCATTAAATAGTAGTTCATATTCATAAAACGCTACGACGTAGTTACGTTAAGGTGTCTACCCTAACGAGTTTCACTCTCTGGAGACAGTTAGCGGGAAAGAAAAGCCGCAAAAAGCTGCAAACTTCTGAGCAAGAGTGCAAACCGGATGCAGCTGTTGCTGCGCCGGCTCCACCTGCGCCCTACCAAAATAGTTCCGACTGGAAACAGTCACGATGCGGTCAGACTGCCCCAGTGTGGAAGATCGATTTCAAATTAAATTACAAAATAAATAATTAAATATTAGCATAGATCTGTGTTTTTAAATATTAATAACAATTTATTTTATATATATATATAAGATATATAATGCTTGAGCTTTGTCCATAATGCTCCTGCCGTAGCAGAGATGCTTTTTCAACCATGATATATCATAATATATATATGTATATATATATATATATACATAATATATCATCAAGAAATCTCCTGTTCATGTGAGATAGTGACTTGCAGATGAGCCTCTGTGCTCCACACAGAAAAAGGGTTGCGTTAATATTTTAGTACCGAGAGAGGCCGCACCCTTTAGTGGGTTCATTATTACAAACTCATGTTGTTAGGAGCTACTGTTTAAAGCCACAAAACTTTATTTAAAATTCAACCCAAGGGACAAAAAAAGATCCCAAACAACGTCTGTCTGGATTACTGGGAAATGTCCGCAATGTGACTAAATGCACTCAGTGAAATGTAGGATTTCATTTGATATTTTCCTATGATATCTCAAGTATGCATTTATTTAAATATGTTTATAACATGATTAGAATATTTTTCTCAATGAGTTAATGTTCCCCGCGTCCTGTTAGCGGCTCCATGGAATAGAATATAAAATGAATTTGCTATTATTAAATTAAAATGTATGTTTATTCAATGGTACTATTGTATCCATACTAACTGCATCCATTTATGCATTTATTGTAAGTTAAAAAGTAAAAGTTAGCAAAGAGGTTTTGGTTTGTTTCTCTATTTGTCTTGGCTTTATTATTTCATATCCACATGTTTAGTGAGTTATACTTGTTCCAGTTTGTTGTATTTTTGCAATGATGTTACCATTTAGCTGTTGCCTAATTTTCAGCCTATAAGTAGAGGAACGAGCCATCTCTCCTGCACTAAAACTGCTTTTTAAAATCTGTTGTATTTTAGCTTACTTTACACTTTACTTTACAGATTAAAAGTACACATAACACATTACAAGAGGGGTACAAACATAAATACATACAGACCAAAGGACTCCCACACATAACACAAAGAAGACACACAAAAACAAAATCATACATACATACATACATACATACATACATAGAAACATACAAATAGCTATGCCCATTAATTAAATCAGGTACAGATGCGTGTTCCAGTGTTTCCAGAGGTTTTGACGTATATTTGTGTTACTTGATTCGGTTAATCGGCCCATCAATCAATCATATCTGCAAATGGAAACTAGTAACTAGTAGAGAAGTAGTTAGTACAGCGTGTTCTTGGCCTTCACTCCTCCCACTCAGTCTGATCATATGACCACCAACAACCTGACTCCACTTCCTCAAACTACTGTGTCCAGCCTGCACGCGCTCATTCAACACCACATCTCCCCCCAGAGCAGGAAACGAAACCGAGATCCAGTCGTGCACCGGTGTGTGTGTGGGTGGGTGTGTGTGTGTGTGTGTTGCAGCCGGCCTGGTGGAGCAGCCGTGGACTCATGGCAGGTTTGAGGAGCGGATCCGGAGCGACTAGAGCCCCGCAGAGAGGACACCGTGCAGCCCTGACGCTGCCCACGCTGCTGCTGCTGCTGCTGCTCACCTGCTGCGTCAGGTGTTCCTCCGCCGCCAACCCGAGCAACATCATCCTCATCCTCGCGGACGACCAGGACGTTCTCCTGGGGGGGCTGGTGAGTTAAACCGGACGTCAAAAATCGACCATGCGTCAAAAAGTGATCATGCGTAAATAAGTGAGCGTGTTTTTAAAACCTACGTACCCTGTCACGTCAGTTGGAAAGAGGTAGATAAGAGGGATTTCACCAGGTAAAACCTCCTGGGTGGGCTGTAATCTGTCAGATTGAACCGTCAATCATTAAAGCAAGACATAAAAACGGAGAAACAACCTAAGTGTCAAGGTGTAGGAGCTTCATTACATTTAATGGGTTGTGTTGCTTCGTTTACAAAGGTATTTTAACAGGTAAAAAGTACTGGATGGGACACAATCTGGCAGATATAAGGCTCATGAATAAAATTAAAGTCATTTTCAGGCAGAAATAACCTTTTAAACACAAAGCAGGGGCTGCGGTCACTTTTTGGCATGTGCAAAAGTACTTTTTATGAGTTGTATTGCTTCTTTTTTAGAAAGTACTTTCATCAGGTGAAAGGTTCTGGGTGGCTGTAATCTGTCAGATATAAGTAGGGGTTTGGATCACTTTTTGGCAAGTGGAAAGAGGACTCGACTGGTTCTACTCAAGAGCCACAGGACTTCCTGTAAATAAACACCCGTGGGTGGGTTTATAGTAGCCTAGCTTTAGGTTAAGAGTCATCTTATTGTATGTTATGTTTTTTTATCACCTTATTAGCCGTTTAAAGGTCCCATGGCATGAAAATGTCACTTTATGAGTTTTTTAAACACTAATATGATGCTAATATATACTATATAAATACTATATAAAGAAACTTCAGATACAGTATTAGGGGACCACTAAGGTCTATATAAAAGAGACTTCAGATACAGTATTAGTGGACCACTAAGG
>NC_048422.1:23599033-23603292 GCF_013103735.1 Etheostoma cragini | reverse complement strand
TTCTGAAGGCAAAAGGGGGTCCAACCCGTTACTAGCATGGGGTACCTAATAAAGTGGCCGGTGAGTGTATATAAATATTACCTAAAAAGACACTGGAATTCTGTGCCATTACATTACAGTACGATATTTAATATTTAACCACTTAATCTCATTACTGTGAAATATTTACCACTCAGGACTTTTGATACACCAAACTATATTATTTGCATAATGTGTATAGAAAGCTTTTATCTTTTTTACTCTTCTGTACATGTACAGGGGTCAGTAAGGAGTGTAAAGGCCCTGATACACCAACCCGATTATCGGCAGTCTGGCGAGGTCAGGGACTCCAGTCTGTTCGGTGCCGTTGGCCTTAATTTGGGCCGATTTGTCTCGTTGAATCGGTGGGCGGGCAGTTGGACTCAATCACCAATCTGATTGGTGGAGTGCTAATCCGGAAATGACGAGCGGGATGAGAGTGAAAAAAGTCTCTCAAAATCTGACTAACATCTTTTAAACTGACCTATGTGGATCTGAAATGAAGATTCAGCCGCTGCACGGCCGAGTTCTCCTTTTCAGAAACACATCTTGGTGAACTATTTCCATAAAATACGAGATTGTTTTCCAAATGAGCCGCCATTATGGTCGGTTTTGAAATCCCGGAGGAGCCAGACGGACCCACGTGACGTGTTTGTCCAATCAGCTGACGGTTTTCATTTTTTTGGACGACAACACAGACTAGCGCCGCCTGCTGTCATGGCGTTGCTTCGGTGTGTTTGGAGGCACTTTTTTTAACCGAGTCGGGAGACTGTCGGCCGTCGGGTTGGCGTGTAAGGAGGGTCAGGGGTCAGTGGGGGTATTATCCACTGAGGAACATCTTATCCTAGGTCATTTATAAAAGACCACCTTGGATCCGGTCCAGCCCAACAGAGCAAAAGCAAACTGGCTGATGGGAGAGACCACCAGGTCCACTCTCACGGCTCGCCACCGCCTGCGGCCGCCGGCGGGTTTCGTCGGATCCGGTCCTTCATCAGCGACCTGCGAGCGGGCCGCGAGCCTGCACGTGTCCTCAGGTGCATTTTCTGCCTGTTTCCTTCCTCGTTTCTCCGCGTCGGCCAGCTTAAAGATGGAGAAACACCTCTCGAAGCGGTCCATGTTGGAGGGGGGCCGAGCAGGACCGGCTGTAGCCTCCAAGTAAGAGTTTGTTGTAGTCTTCTGGTACAACAGGAAACCCTGGAGAGTCAGAACACTGCAATCAAAACGTTTGGATGTGGCTAGTATACATTTAGAAGGTAAAAAAAAGGTATCTTAAAATCGCCGTTGCCTCGCAACTTCACCTGTGATTCCAGCCAGGAGACGACTTTAGGCATCAGCCCCACCTCTCTGCCCTCCTCTGGGTGTGTTATCAGGAAGTCAACGTCATGGCCCGTCAGCTTCCCTCTGGAGAGAGCGGCGGTACAAGCGCTGAGGTTACAGTTTGAAGATAACTTCTAAATACAATAAAAGGATGGATGAGGGAGGAGCTCTGTGTCCTTCTCCATCGTGAATTCCCATTTTAAGTCTATATTTTAAAGAAATCTTTAAGCAATCTGCTCAATTTTATTGTACCGAACATAACAACAATAACACCACCAGACTTTTCATTTTTATTTTATTTTTAAAGATTTTTTGGGGGGCGTTTCTTCCCTTTATTTTAGAGTCACAGTGGATGGGAAGGAGAGGTAGGAAAGAGATGGGGGGATGACACAGCAAAGGGCAGAAGTTCGGCCCTTTTTTTATTTGTCCCTCAGTTTGGTGATGGCTCTAAATACTACAGTACCCATAAGTCTCGGCTGTCTTTGCTGCGAAGAAGAACCCACGCGGAGTCAACTCAAAACTCTTAAGATGCCGATTGTGTTTCAGTAACAAATTGCACCCTGGGAATCGTAGTTAAGTTTCTCTTTCCACACGCGTGTACTTGTGACTTTAAAAGAACCTGATGCGATCTTACACAGCTGTTACCGTGCCGACCGTATCTAGGATTCAACCTGCAGAGTTTAAAGCCGATCGAAGCTAAAGTGCTCAACCTTCAGGGCTTCTGCAGGTTCACCAAGTTTAATTTAAGTCTTTTAAATATGATAGTATCCCATTTGAATGTCATTTTATCCCAGTTTGACGATGCTACTAGCGGAGCGAGTGATTGTTTTGGTGTTTTACCTCCTGAATCCTCCGATCAGAGTGATCTGGGCGCCTGGCAACACAGACACGACGGCTTCCTCCACCATCTCTCCGATGGCGTCGGCCTCCGCCTTCGTGACCGGCTGCTGCAGGTCGTCATAGTGCTCCAGGCCTGAGAGAAGAACAGCTGTTAAATCCAGATGAAACACAGACATGGGCATCAGGACACAAACACAAACACACACACACACACACACACACACACAGGTGAAATACAGACATTAGCATCAGGACCCACACACACACACAGACACGATGAAATACAAATGAAATACAGACATGAGCATCAGGACACAAAGACACACACACACACACACAAAGACACACACACCTGCTTGTTGTGCTCGATTGAGGGTTTGTCCTGATTCCTGCAGCTGGTGAAGGCTGTGTATTCCGTCTCTGATCCACCGCTCTGCTGTTTTTGCTCCAACTCCAAAAATACCCGTTAAAACCTGAAACACATATCGTGACATCATTCAACAGCTAAAAACATGACTATCCAGACGCAATCAACTCTCAGACACAACCCCGGAAACCCCGTCACGGCTGCGCCTTGGTTCGGGCTATCTGTCTTAAGCTTAGCATCATCTGGACTGTTTGTGTACTTTCATCCTCCAACCTTTGTAATAGACGGTGGTTGAGAACCAATCAAAACACGGCGTTGGTGGTTACAACAAGCCTTAATGCACGCTGTATTGTTTGAAAGGCATGACTACTCCCACATCATTTGGCTCTTGCTTTGCTCAAGAGCACCTTGTCAACTGGCACCTCTTCAGCTACCAGTCCACCACCATATTCTTTTGTCCACATGGGGACTTGAACCAGCGACCCTCCGGTTTCCGACCCGAATCTCTTCTGATTTGTGTTTACGACAACAATACCAAAGAGAAATGAGAAATTATGAATTTATAAAAATTTACTGGTAGAAAAAAACAGGAAAAATGTACACAAAATGGTAACAATGTGAAGTTTCACAGTTCATCAGTTTTTGTTTTGTTTTAGTTATCTTCTTTTTTTGTTACCGTCCTTCAATCAAAGCTGCGTCTACCTCAAAATCGGCTTTATTGTCAATTTCTTCACATGTCAAGACATACAAAGAGATCGAAATTACGTTTCCCTCTATCCCACCTTCCTACCCATCCTACCTGTGATCACATCAATGATAAGAGCTTTGAGCCGTTCAAAACAAAGAGGGGACAAGAAGTTAAATTATGCGCTATTTCACATTAAAAAACACTAAAATTTAATGAAAAGTGAAAAGAATATTGCGTAAGCGTAACCTTTTATTATCTTAAATTATCTGGTGACACTAGTCTTAGGACCCCTTTGGGGGGATGTGGAGATCATTGTGATAAATCCTAAAACATAGTATGCTATTGCACTCAATTTATGGGTAAAACTGACATACCTTCAGTGCTTTAAACCGCTCAGACTGCTTTGTAAATTCCACCTCACTTGACGCTCCATTCTCCAAAATGTCCTTCAAGAAAAGAGAATACAAGATGACAAGATCTTCTTTGAATGTGATAAAGTAGATAAAAAAAGGACATTTTCTACTGACTCTGATGACTCTGAGCGAGTGTCCTCCGAGACAGGGAAGCCCTCTGAGCTGCGCCACGGCCGTCACCGGTTCGGGGAGAGCCTTCAACACGGCGGCGGCCCGGCGGAACGCGACCCCTCGCCCGTCCTCGTCACTGAGCTCGGCGTTTTCAGCCAGCAGCGACAACGCGTCCTGAGACAGGAAACACATCTTCAATCTCTCCATATGATCTCTTTTTCAGGAAACATCAGTGACTCTCTCTTATATTTTACGTTCCAGCCAGATCACCAAGGGCCTCCACCTGATTTTCTCTTCACGTGTTCCTAACGTGTCCCATAACAGAAGAAGGGAAAGTGCATTCTGTTTATATGCCCCTAAACAGATTTTATATTATTAAGGACCAGTTATTTCATGGATCAGGATACTATGCATCCTGATAAAGGATCCCCCTGTATTTTAACATAGGGGGGTGTTTACTTATGCCCCCTGTATTTTAACATAGGGGGGTGTATACTTATGCCCC
>NC_048422.1:23595000-23598933 GCF_013103735.1 Etheostoma cragini | reverse complement strand
GACTTCAGATACAGTATTAGGGGACCACTAAGGTCTATATAAAAGAGACTTCAAATACAGTATTAGGGGACCACTAAGATCTATATAAAGAGACTTCAGATACAGTATTAGGGACTACCAAGGTCTATATAAAAGAGACTTCAGATACAGTATTAGGGACCACTAAGGTCTATATAAAAGAGACTTCAGATACAGTATTAGGGACCACTAAGGTCTATATAAAAGAGACCTCAGATACAGTATTAGGGGACCACTAAGATACACAATGAATAAAAAGAAGGTTAAATGAAGTTAGGAGCACATTGACACACAAACGAGGGATTAAAGGTGCTCTAAGCGATGCCGGGTGATGCCACTTCTTGTCAAACAAAATGGAGGCCAGCTCGCCCCTCCCTCGTCCTCATGCTGGAGCCTAAAACCTGCGGGACATCGCGTGGAGAACCTTTTTAATTAAGGATGGAAAGATCATGATAAGTGGTAATTTATTCTTATTTACAGGGACGTCCTTATGTCAGTTGTCACGTCTGTTGTTGTTGTTTCTGCTCTGCAGACCCCCATGAAGAAGACTAGAACCTTAATAGGAGAAGCGGGGGTAACGTTCCTCAACGCTGTGAGTACATGTACTCACACACTGTACTTCATTTCCATGTTTAGGTACTTGTACCTGAGTATTTTGACATGTTCTGCTACTTAATACTTCTACTCTACTGCAACTCCGAGAGAAATATTGTCCTTTTTTTACTGCTGTTTATGTATCTGACAGCTTTAGAAATACGCGATAATGTTGAATATTTGTGAATATTAGCGATATTACTTGTGATAAATAATTAACATATCAAAGTGTAGTAAGTTCTGCAGCTTTCTGTATTCTGCTTAAATTCAACACATTGCTTGTTGAAATAAAAAAAAAGGAAAATGAAGTCTTTTCCGAGGCTAATTTAACATTAAACTGAACACCAATGAAAGAAGAATGAGAGCTTTAACATTTGAAAGTGCAGTTTTCTACTGATGCTCTTCTAACTACTACACTAGTTTGAGTGATATTTCCTGCATTTTATCAATGTTTTTGTCGCGTTTTTCCATTTTTTCTTCTCAATTTTAAACAGCTGAGATAACATCTATGTTTAGGGAATGCATCAGTCTCTACTAGCACACTATTAAACATGGAAGTGGGGTTTGTTTTTTGTCATAAGGTTATAATTCATGTTAAAAATCCACTATGGAAACAACATAAGTGTCATATCCAGAATAATGTTCTGAGTCAGGAATACATGTTTATCACAGGAAATAAGGAAAGGACGCTGATTTCAGGTAGAAAACATGGAACTTTTACAATTTTTCTCTCTTGAAATGGGTTATTTATATATTTTTTGGGTATTATTATTCGGGTATATTTACCCGAATACCGTACAAGGGATAAGTCTATTTAGTGAAGTAAAGGAGCTGTTTCCTCCTCTCATCTCCGTGATTTCACATGTTGTTAAAACTGGACGAGTTACACATCTTCTTCCTCTCCGCTGTCACGCTTCTCTTTCGTCACCCCCCCCCCCATCTTCTGTTATCTTCCTCTATCTTCTCTCTCTCGCTTCCTCCTTCCCCGGTGAAGTTCACCGTCACGCCGCTGTGCTGCCCCAGCAGGAGCAGCATCTTGACGGGTCGGTACCCCCACAACCACGAGGTGAGGAACAACTCGCTGTCGGGGAACTGCTCCAGCCCCCAGTGGCAAAAAGGCCCCGAGACCACCGCCTTCCCCGTCTACCTCGGCAAGCAGAAGTACCAGACCTTCTTCGCCGGGAAGTATCTCAACCAGGTCTGAACAAAAGTGTACTTTAGAAACATAAATGGTATCACTGTTGAGTCGAGGTCCTTTGCAGTTTACACATGAGCCTGATTTATGGTTTTGCGTTGAATTCACCCCACAGGTACAGTACGTACGTACGGAGCTAGATTTCTTTATCACATGCGAGAAAATAAATGATCTGAGAAAGAAACATTTTTTTCATCTTTTTTTGTCTCGGATTATTTATTTTCTCGCATAAAGAATTCTAGCTCCATACGTACGTAGGTTAACGTAGACACGGACCTAGTCTCGCTTTGCCGGACCCTCCTCCAAAGTGCGCCGGAGTTTAAAGTTAACACAAAGAAAGCGGAAAGTGAGCGACATCCGGTGGAACTATCCCGTAAACGAACGTAAGGCTGCCACTTACTTGTTTTGTTTTTTTCTGCTATCAGTACGGGAAGAAAGACGGAGATCTCAGCCATGTTCCCCCTGGCTGGGACCAGTGGCATGCACTGGTAAGACACACACACACACACACACACACACACACACACAAATACTACGTTATATTTCCAAGTATTTCTGTCGTCCTAGCTTTTTCCCTTCACGTATTACAGGTGGGGAACTCTCAGTACTACAACTACACGCTCTCCGTCAACGGCAAAGAGGAAAAGCACGGAGACAGCTATGAGGAGGACTACTTCACAGACCTCATCGTAAGTCCCGAGTACCTTTTACAGCGTGTATGGAGCCTGCGATCAGCGGTATTTCACACATTAGGACATCTTTAGGGACGTTTATGTGAGGATTTATGGGACGTACCTCCAAACTGTCTGAATCAGCTGCTGTCACACACACATGTCGTCTTTATATGCCAGTCAGCGGTGTGAAAGGTCACCTTATATATGATGACAGATGTGTATGCTGTACAAGACCTGCAAGCAATCATGTCATTTCATTGCCTCCCTTACATTCTTATGCTGTAAATCCAGTTTAAGAGAGTTGAACTTTCTCACCCGCGCTGCTGGCTGCAGTAAGTAATGTTTGTCTTCTATCAGCCCTGAAGACCGTAACGACATTTAATTCCTAAAGCAGGTTTTATATAGACCTTAGTGGTCCCCTAATACTGTATCTGAAGTCTCTTTTATATAGACCTTAGTGGTCCCCTAATACTGTATCTGAAGTCTCTTTTATATAGACCTTAGTGGTCCCTAATACTGTATCTGAAGTCTCTTTATATAGACCTTAGTGGTCCCTAATACTGTATCTGAAGACTCTTTTATATAGACCTTAGTGGTCCCCTAATACTGTATCTGAAGTCTCTTTTATATAGACCTTAGTGGTCCCTAATACTGTATCAGAAGTCTCTTTTATATAGACCCTAGTGGTCCCTAATACTGTATCTGAAGACTCTTTTATATAGACCTTAGTGGTCCCTAATACTGTATCTGAAGTCTCTTTTATATAGACCTTAGTGGTCCCTTAATACTGTATCTGAAGTCATTGATCAACTGCCCCTTTGCTTGTTTGAAAACCATGATGTCTCTTTCTCATGGGGGGGCCAAATTCTCTATACGTCTTTGCTTCCCCATAATGAATTGTAACATTTTGCAATAGTAGTGTATTCACCCTCGGTTCGTTGCTCCTGGATCCAGACGAACCGGTCCCTCCACTTCCTGGACGACAGGAGCCCCCAGCACCCGTTCTTCCTGATGCTGTCTCCTCCGGCTCCTCACTCGCCCTGGACGGCCGCCCCGCAGTACCAGAAGGAGTTCGGCGACGTCAAAGCCCCTCGAGACGGGAGCTTCGACAAACCAGGGAAGGTGTGTCCAGGGTCACATTATGTAAGGGAAGGTGTGTCCAGGGTCACATTATTTAAGGGAAGGTGTGTCCAGGGTCACATTATGTAAGGGACGGTGTGTCCAGGGTCACATTATATAAGGGAAGGTGTGTCCAGGGTCACATTAATTAAGGGAAGGTGTGTCCAGGGTCACATTATTTAAGGGAAGGTGTGTCCAGGGTCACATTAATTAAGGGAAGGTGTGTCCAGGGTCACATTATTTAAGGGAGGGTGTGTCCAGGGTCACATTAATTAAGGGAAGGTGTGTCCAGGGTCACATTAATTAAGGGAAGGTGTGTCCAGGGTCACATTA
>NC_048422.1:23593779-23594900 GCF_013103735.1 Etheostoma cragini | reverse complement strand
GTCCAGGGTCACATTATTTAAGGGACGGTGTGTCCAGGGTCACATTATGTAAGGGACGGTGTGTCCAGGGTAACATTATTTAAGGGTAGGTGTGTCCAGGGTAACATTAATTAAGGGACGGTGTGTCCAGGGTCACATGGCTCATTATTTAACAAGATAGCAGGTTTTTAAAATGTGAGACAAGCTTCATCTGTGTGTTTCAGGACAAACACTGGCTGCTGCGTCAGCCGGTCAACCCGATGCCCGACAGCTCCCTCGCCTTCCTGGATAGTGCGTACAGGAAAAGGTACGACTGATAAAACTCTTCTTCCTGCCGCGCTCGTGGTCGGTCCACCGCTGAAATAATTAGGCCACGTCCAAAATTGGCGTTTCTTTAAAAAAAAAAAAGTGATACTTCTCTAGAGTTCCCAAATGTCATTGGAATGGATTACATCATGATAGTCCAATAAGTCATTTCCCATGGTGTTGTGATGCCTATAAAATCATATCTACTGATCTACAGACATCTCTGGTCAATAGGAAACAGTATTTTTGGGCCAGAGTGGGCATCATGTGACAGGCTGGGAGGTTAAAATCCAGTGTTTGGCCACTGTGTCTAATGTGCTTCAAAGCCCGGGCCGGCGCACTTCCTGTTGGCCTGGTGGAGGCAGGTTGCAAAGTGGCTGGTACAGGAAGTAGGAAGGCTGGAGCAGCTAACATTAGTCGCCCTTTCCGAGAGTTTCCAGCTGAGAGCATAAAAGGAAACAGCTGATCCATTAGCTGGATTGAATCCGCTGATCCATCAGCTGGATTGAATCAGCTGATGGATCAGCCGTAGTGACAGCATCGACAGCTGATGTAGCTGATGATGGATGGGTCATATATCATTTTAGATTTGGAAATCAAGCCAGCCTTCTACTCTACTCAACGTGACTTGATGAACTGCATCCGTCTTGAAAACACAACACATCTGAGAGATGGGAAGCAGGAGAAATGTAAAACCACATTTATAGCCTATTTATTCACTACTTCTTCATGTGTCATTGCTGTCTTCAGTTAGGCTCAATTGACACTAGATGAAAGTATATGGAAGGAGTAGCATTATAACTGTGTGTGTGTGTGTCTGTGGGGGGGGGGGGGGG
>NC_048422.1:23578530-23593679 GCF_013103735.1 Etheostoma cragini | reverse complement strand
CACACACACACACACACACTCTCTCATACACACACACACACTCTCTCTCTCTCACTCAAAGACACACTCATACACGACCCACACATGCACTCACTCACGCACAAAGGCATGCACACACTCGCACTCGCTCATGCACGCGCGCACACACTCTCTCATTCACTCACATACACACTTACGCTTGCTCACTCACTCTGAGACCCACACTGACACACAGACCCACACATGCACTCACTCACTCACTCACTCACCCACTCACGCACACACTTGCACTCACTCATGCACGCACTTAGACACTCACTCACACACACACACACACACACACACTCACTCACACTCACTCACTCACTCACTCTTGAGACCCACACTGACCCACAGACCCACACACTCTTGTCACACACGTTTCTGCTTGCATCTGTTAATCTTGAGTTTCAGTTTTTCTTTGAATGATCCCTTCTCGTTGCCTTGATGACTCTTCCAGGCTCCGGTGCTGAATATCGACCTGGCTCCGACCATACTGGACATATCTGGTGTCAACCTGTCCTCTGTGAATGTGGACGGGCAGTCGTTCCTCTCTCAGATGGTCAGCTGCTGCTTTAAATATTTTTCCTAAATGTTACTTTTCCCTTCAATCTTCACAACCTGAAACTTCCCTTCCTTCCTGTCAGGCTCCGTCGCTGCGTAACGGCACCGTACGTCCGGTTTTCCTTGTTGAATACACCGGAGAGGGACATCCGACGACAGACCCTGCGTGTCCCAAACTGGGTCCTGGACTGTCTGTGAGTATCTACCACTACAATAAGAAAAGACTCTGACAATGATTTATTTAATGATTAATCAACAGGAAATCAATCTGCAACACTTCTGATCAATCCTTTAAGACATTTCTCAAGCAGAACTGCCAAATTAATGCAATGTACTGTTTATTCAGCAGCTATTCTGAAACTTTCGATTACATCACAAGATCTTAAAGGGATAGTTGTTGTTTTTTTAAGTGGGATTACACGAAGAACAAAAACAGACATTTTACCTCGCAGAACACGGGAGTTACTGCTGCCTCCGTCGCTTAGTTAGTTTGAGTTAGAAAAGCAGAAATTAGGAATTATTGAGACTAAAATTAAAGGAATGGATGTTGATGATAATCACAGACTGGAATATGTCAACTTTTACTCAATACTATTTCAAAACCACTTCCATTTGTTTTTAAATGCTATAAAATTGAATAAGATGCCCCAAAATTAATGAAAGTAAAGATTTGAACTTGGCAAAGAGCGTTGGGTGGAATCAATCATGTTATTTTGGGGAATTAAAAAGAACATTGATATAGGACAACATGAGGGTTAACCAGTGGATTTGGGATTCGGCCGAACCCCAAAAATCTGGATTTGGTGCATCCCTGATACAAACACACCTGGACCATCTCTTTAAAGTGCTCAGAGGGATGAGGATTTGAATATCTACTGTCACATAAAAGCTGGCCCAACACGAGCGTTAGATAACTCTGTTTTTTCTCAAAGGGGAAACCAGTTTGGTCACTAACTCACAGTAAAAAACAACAGACACACGGGAAAGACAATCTTCCGTAGTCTCTGCAGTCTCTGTTATCTCTGTTATCTCTGCAGTCTCTGTTATCTCGGTTATCTCTGTTATCTCTGTTATCTCTGTAATCTCTGTAGTCTTTGTAGTCTCTGTAGTCTCTGTAGTCTCTAATCTCTATGGTCTCTGTAGTCTCTAATCTCTATCGTCTCTGTAGTCTCTAATCTCTATCGTCTCTGTAGTCTCTAATCTCTATCGTCTCTGTAGTCTCTAATCTCTGTAGTCTCTAATCTCTATCGTCTCTGTAGTCTCTTATCTCTATCGTCTCTGTATTCTCTAATCTCTGTAGTCTCTGTAATCTCTGTAGTCTCTGTAGTTTTTGTAGTCTCTAATCTCTATGGTCTCTGTAGTCTCTAATCTCTGTAGTCTCTGTAATATCTTTGATGTCTGTAGTCTCTGTAATCTCTGTAGTCTCTATCGTCTCTTTAGTCTCTGTAATCTCTCTAGTTTCTGTAATCTCTGTAGTCTCTAATCTCTATTGTCTCTGTAGTCTCTAATCTCTGTAGTCTCTGTAATAACAAGAACTGAAACACTCAGGAATAACAGGATGATAATCTTGCTCCGGAGCCATTTTTTAAGAACAAATCTGCACAGATACAAATGCTGGGATGCACCCTGAGATGAGGCAATTCACACTGACGGTACATATGAAGTTACAACTCAAATAAATAAATAAATGTTGTCAAAAATACATCCAGGATCAAAGCGTCCTCATTAGGGATGATTCAGGAAATGTCACGATTTTAGGCTCAGGATTCGATTTAAAATGGATTCTCAATTTTAAAAAACCCTTCACAGTATATAAATGTAGTTACCTTTCCCATGTGATAGTACACGCGCCATTACGAAACCGAAAAAAAATATATGAACGTGTACAGTACAGGAATCGATTTTGGGAATTCTAAGAATATTTTGAGTCGGTAGAGTTTGAATTGACTCATGATTGTGATTGTGATTTTTTTTTTTTTTTTTTTGCACACCCCTAGTCCTTATCTGGTCTTAACCCTCGTGTCGTCCTCGGGTCAAATCTGAACCCTTTTGAAAAAAATAAACCTTTTTATCAGAAAAGTGTGTTTCAAACAAATCTTCTGAAAAATAACTCGTGTTGTTCCACAGAAAACGCTCTTCACAAGTAAAATAAAACATCAGCCCACTGCGTTCTTTAAATGTGGATGTTTTATTCAATTTTATAGCATTCAAAGGCCTTTTATTTATGAAAGACCATTGAACAAAGTGTCCCAAAAAGCTTCAAAAATGTCAAAAGGCGGGAAAACATCACAAGGGGTTAAAGGTGCTGTACAAATAAAGCTGACATGGGCAAATACATTGGTCTCTCAACACTTTAATTAACTTTATTAAGACCAACCAGGGTGTGACCTCCTGGCTCTTTCCACTTCATCTGAAGCCTTTAAACAGCATTTCTTTGTTTTTTGTTAAGCTTGTTGATCCTGTTTCTGTCGTTAGCAGTAATGATGTCACCTTAACACACAACAGCCTGAAGCAAGGCACGGTTACACAACTTTATAATGACCTCAGAGGACGTTCCTGGGGGAAATAACCTCTTTTTTTCCATTTTCCATTTTAATGCATTGCTCAAATGCCAGATGTACACTGAGCAAGATGAGGAGAGGCATTTTGAAAGCTCCAGAAAAAGCAAATCATTTTTAATTTAATTTATACGGTTTATTGATCCCCACTGGGGAAATTACAATGTACACTCTGTGTACACTTTGTTAGTAATCACTACACACTGGCCTGAAATACACACTGCTCAGAGGGAGAGATGTCAGAGTGGGGGGGCTGACAGCTGGGCCAGCCCCCTGAGCTGTTGGGTCTGAGGGGGGGGGGGGGGGTACAGTGCCTTGCTCAAGAGCACCTGGCAGTGCCCAGGAGGTGAAGTGGCCCCTCTCCAGCTACCAATCCACACTCTGTACTTTGGTCCGTATGGGGGACTTTGGTCTGTATGGGGACCTTAACCGGCCCAACTCCCTACGGACTGAGCTACTGCCCCCCCCAATACGGGTTAACCTTTGCTTGGTTTTTGAAAGAAACTTCTATGTCCAAGATCAAGTTTGAGTTATTTTTAACTCTTTATAACCAGTTCAGTTTTGCGACACCCTAATATGTGGAAACTTGTCCAAACTGAATAAGCTGTTACACACTCACTGTGTGTATCTTTTGAAGTCTAACAATTTAAAGCGGACATCAATGAACAACGTGCGTTTCAAAACATTTTATAATTGGGTTTTAAACATATTTTATGAGTAAGTGGATGCACTCCTTGGTCTTTTATGGCTTGCTTCCCTACGTCAGTGCTTTGCTTCCCTCTGCAGGCGGCAGGTCCATCAGTAACCGGCTCATTACATCATCGGTCCTGTTACTGATGGCTTTCATCTGAAAACGTAACGACGGTGGTTCTCAGTCGCAGCACTACCTTAACACACTTCATTTTCTCTCTTTTTTTAGCAATGTTTTCCAGACTGCGTGTGTGAAGACGCCTTCAACAACACGTACGCCTGCGTCAGGACCCTCAACAAAGACCACGACCTACAATACTGCGAGTTTGCAGACAGCGAGGTAGACCGTGACTGTGTAATACTCTATCTGAAGTCTCTTTTATATAGACCTTAGTGGTCCCCTAATACTGTATCTGAAGTCTCTTTATATAGACCTTAGTGGTCCCCTAATACTGTATCTGAAGTCTCTTTTATATAGACCTTAGTGGTACTTGGTCCTGACCAACCGCCTCTTTTGCTCATTTGAAAGCCATGATGTCTCTTTTTCATGGGGGGGCCAAATTCTCTGGGCGGGCAAAGAAGAGAAAGGGGAGCTAACCTTGGCCCTTATGACCTCATAAGGGGAAGATTCCAGATCAGCCCATCCGAGCTTTCATTTTCTCAAAGGCAGAGCAGGATACCCAGGGCTCGGTTTACACCTATCGCGGTTTCTAGCCACTGGGGGGCCATAGGGACCACCAACACTGGAACCGACTGTCCGTCTCCAGAGCTGCGTCTCGGGAAGACCTGTAGTCATACATCACTTCAGTTAAAGGATCTGCATGTAGGACTCTTTTTCTGTGACAACGGATGTAAAGAAGCTCAGCGTCTGTTCTATATTTGTGTCCCCTCCCCAGTCGTTTGTAGAGGTGTACAACCTGGTGTCGGACCCCCACCAGCTGGAGAACGTCTGGAAGAAGATGGACCCGACGTTCCTGCAGGCGATGAACCAGCAGCTCATAAAGCTGCAGTCCTGCCAGGGCGACAGCTGCCGCGACATCCAGTGAAGAAGAAGAGGCCGAACGCCGACTCTGTGGAAGACGGGGTCGGTTCATCTGACCGATCACCACGAGTGTGACCGCTGCGTCGGCCATTTTCATAACCATGTTTCTACATTTTGACTCATCTCGGGAAGAAAAGCACAGGTGTACACAATCATATGAGTGATGGCTGGATTCCATTCAGCTGCTTCAGCTTCAGGGTCCTGGTGTTGTGCATGCTGGCTCACTGCATGCATGGTTCCTACTGGGACTCTTCAATAGAACAGAGCCATTGTGACAGTGTGGGAAAATACGCTTATTGGCTTTCCTATTGTCAGGAACTGGTCTTTGCACACAGGGTCCGATGCTAAAAACAGACCAGCAAGAGACTTAGTTCATTCAACATCACATTGTGCCAATCACGCTGCCTCCAGAACGTCCGTACGTCATATATACATAATTATATCCGATCGCATCCGTATTGGGGCTGAACGATATGAGGAAAATACCTCATTGCGATTATTCCTAACTGATGTTGTGACACGATTCACGATGTTGGAGGGAATGATCGCTTTTGTATCATTATTCTCATTGAAAATCATTAACATTGAAAGAAATTAAAATGATGGTAGTGTGATTTTTGTGCGAGGCTCTGTACCAAACAGAGGTTTTCTTTAGTCTGTAGGTTAGGATTTATAGGCCGGGACGTCTCTGCAGCGACGCAATACTTCCTTCAGAACGGTTTGACACATATTTGCCATTAATAAATATTGCGCCTCCCTCCTGCCATATGGACATTGCACTAGTCCGTATCGCGATTTTGATTAAATTGCAATTAATTGTGCAGCCCTAATCCGTAGGAGGCGTTTTAAAGGTGTTGTGACATTTTTAGAGATCCTTCAGACCCCCAACCCCCTAAATCCTTCTTGTCGGGTATTGGCTGGAACACTGTTTGTTTGTTTTTGTTTGTCTGGGCTGTCTACAGAGACCGGATATTTTAACAGTGTGTTCTGAGGACACGCACATCGTGGATAGCGGAGAGATGTTTACTAAATGTGACAAAAAAAGGTTGTAGCCTTACAATAAACGCAACGTCTCTTAGAGTCCTTTTAGTTAACGCGCATCGGACTCTAGGCAAGGTTTCTGTTCCCAGCAAAAACTGTGCGTACAGAAAAATGTAAGGACCTTTTTTTATTTTTATTTTTTTTAAAGATGTTGGAGCTAAATATGAAAAGTACAGCCAGCAGCTGGTTAGCTGTAGCTTAGCATAACAGCTAGCCTGGCTCTGTGAAACAGTATCAAAACATGCCTACCATCATCTCCGAAGCTCACTGATTAACACGTTATATCTTCTTCGATTTGTAACAAACAGAAGTGTCCACCGGTTTAGTCCCGGGCTATTTCTTGGTCGGTAAAGAAGAAATAATCCTCTTAGTACTATGAATAGTTGTACTTTTACACGTCTTTGTACAGACCCTCCACCAGGAAGCAAATAAGCCTCAAACTTTCCCTTTAATGTTCTTACCTGTGCTTTTCTTACAACGACGAGTCAAAATGTCTGCTGTGAAAAAGACTGTTCTCATGAGCTGTGCTCATTTATCTCTCGTTATATCCAGACGAATCTCTCGTCCGGTTTACATTGTGCAGATGTGTTGCTCTGCTTGTAAACTGACTTCTGTTCATCACAATGTTCAAGGTAAAAAAGGCCGTCTCAGCACAACCCAATGATACACAACCAAATGATACACAACCCAATGATACACAACCCAATGATACAAAACCAAATGATACACAACCCAATGATAAACAACCCAATGATACACAACCCAATGATACACAATCAAATGATACACAACCCAATGATACACAACCCAATGATACACAACCAAAGTTTTGCACATACACTGTAGCTCATTAATGTAATCATTGTTAAAGGAGGAGTTCCACATTTTAGAAAATACACTTTTTGCACAGTTATCTTAGAAGATTTAACTCTCATGTCTGTCCGTTCTGTATAAAGCGTTCACGAGTAGCGTTTAGCTTAGCTTAGCACGTAAAAAGTAAGGAAAAGTTGTTTTCAAGGCAACAAAACAAACCTCCCGGCAGCTCTAAAGCTTTGTTTTTTTAACCCTTGTGTTGTCTTCCCGTCGACCACGCAACTTCTTATGTTTCTGGGTCAGAATTAAAAATTTATTTTCAACACTTTTCTTGCTTTTCCCAATGTTTTTGACACTTTTGTTTCTTTTTTCCATGGTTTTTTTGTCACTTGTCCCAAAGTTTTTGCAATTTTTCAACCATATTTGTTGTTTTTTCACAACATCTTCGTCACTTTATTTCAACATTACTTTATTTATTTTTTCAGTTTTTTTTTTCTTCAAATTCTATAAAGTTTAATAAAACACCCAAATTCAAAAAGCTTAATGTCCTGACATGTCAGGCTTGTACAAATAAAAAAAGAAAAAGAAAAAAGAAATAAGATGAGTTTATCGTCAAGCTTTAGAGACGCTGCGAGGCGGAGGTTGTTGTCTCTGGACGGAGCCAGGCTAGCTGTTTCCCCCTGTGTCCACTCTTTATGCTATGCTAAGCTAAGCTAAGCTAAGCTAAGCTAAGTAGCCGCTGCCTCTGTCTACATATTCAGCGTACAGACATGAGCAAGATTTCCCCAAAATGTCAAACGGTCTCAAACCTTAGTAGAGTACAGCTCTGGTCTCTTAAACATTGTCGATCTTTTTAATGTTTTTTTGTTTCTGCAGAACTTTACATGGAAGAAGTTCCAATTAAGTGCCTCAAATCTTAAGAAATTGAGTTTTTTTCTTTTAATTTTAATCCTCATGTCTGTTTATTACAATATTTTACACTGAGTATTAATGATTGAACACTTATAAAGAGCCTTTGAACATTTGAAATGAACGCTTTGATCCTGCGTGCCTTGTGTTTGCACTGACGAGGCTCACGTGCCTTAACTGTGAATGTATTTGCAATGTGATGATAAAATTTAAAATAAATCTAAAGAAAAATGTACATGTGCCTCATTTGGATATTTCAAAGACCTATTTATCATGTATAAACTGTATATTAACAATAAAAGGTTCATAACACTAGAATGTAGCTGTATGCAGCTCTAAGGATATTTTTAAGTGTAGAAGTATTTGTAGACAAGTTTTATTAAAGTGTTGTTTTGTATAAGCAACAGTAGAAGAAATATCAGTTTAAATATACTCCACTACAAGTAAAAGTCCTCAATTTTAAACTGTTGCTGGAGGAGTACACAACTATATACTACACCCATTTACTGTCTTTAAAACTAAACTACACCCATTTACTGTCTTTAAAACTAAACTACACCCATTTACTGTCTTTAAAACTAAACTACACCCATTTACTGTCTTTAAAACTAAACTACACCCATTTACTGAATCTAAAACTACTATATACTACACCCATTTACTGTATGTAAAACTACTATATACTACACCCATTTACAGAATGTAAAACTACTATATACTACACCCATTTACTGTATGTAAAACTACTATATACTACACCCATTTACAGAACGTAAAACTACTATATACTACACCTAGTTACTGTATGTAAAACTATATACTACACCCATTTACTGTCTGTAAAACAACTATATACTACACCTAGTTACTATCTGTAAAACTACTATATACTACACCCATTTAATGTCTGTAAAACTACTATATACTACACCCATTTACAGAATGTAAAACTACTATATACTACACCCATTTACTGAATCTAAAACTACTATATACTACACCTAGTTACTGTCTGTAAAACATCTATATACTACACCCATTTACTGTATGTAAAACAACTATATACTACACCTAGTTACTGTATGTAAAACTATATACTACACCCATTTACTGTCTGTAAAACAACTATATACTACACCCATTTACTGTATGTAAAACTATATACTACACCCATTTACTGTCTGTAAAACTACTATATACTACACCCATTTACTGTCTGTAAAACTACTATATACTACACCCATTTACAAAATGTAAAACTACTATATACTACACCCATTTACTGTCTGTAAAACTACTATATACTACACCCATTTACTGAATCTAAAACTACTATATACTACACCCATTTACTGTCTGTAAAACTACTATATACTACACCCATTTACTGTATGTAAAACTACTATATACTACACCCATTTACTGTATGTAAAACTACTATATACTACACCCATTTACTGTATGTAAAACTAGTATATACTACACCTAGTTACTGTATGTAAAACTATATACTACACCCATTTACTGTCTGTAAAACTACTATATACTACACCCATTTACTGTCTGTAAAACATCTATATACTACACCCATTTACTGTATGTAAAACTACTATATACTACACCCATTTACTATATGTAAAACTACTATATACTACACCCATTTACAGAATGTAAAACTACTATATACTACACGTAGTTACTGTATGTAAAACTATATACTACACCCATTTACTGTCTGTAAAACTACTATATACTACACCCATTTACTGTCTGTAAAACTACTATATACTACACCCATTTACAGAATGTAAAACTACTATATACTACACCCATTTACTGTATGTAAAACAACTATATACTACACCCATTTACTGTCTGTAAAACAACTATATACTACACCTAGTTACTGTATGTAAAACTACTATATACTACACCCATTTACAAAATGTAAAACTACTATGTACTACACCCATTTACTGTCTTTAAAACTAAACTACACCCATTTACTGTCTTTAAAACAACTATATACTACACGCATTTACGGTCTGTAAAACAACTATATACTACACCTAGTTACTGTATGTAAGACAACTAAATACTACACCCATTTACTGTATGTAAAACTACTATATACTACACCCATTTACTGTCTGTAAAACAACTATATACTACACCCATTTACTGTATGTAAGACAACTAAATACTACACCTATTTACTGTATGTAAAACTACTATATACTACACCCATTTACTGTCTGTAAAACAACTATATACTACACCCATTTACTGTATGTAAAACTACTATATACTACACCTATTTACTGTATGTAAAACTACTATATACTACACCCATTCAATAAAAAGGTAGAACGAGGGATGAGTACTTTGGATGACTGCTGAATGATTTCAGTACTCGTCCATGTGTACTTTAGACTTCGGGTTTTGAACCTAACATTATAACTGCACCCACGATGCATTAGACTACACCACCGAGTATACTATTTATGTATTGCACGTAATATCGTCATTGCATATTTTCTCACTTTAAACCTTGTAGTAGCTCGATTTGTGTACAAATTTCAGCCAAAATGTTTCACACGCGTGGTTGAATTCTCTTTAATTCTCAGAGTTAGTTTAACAAAAGCAAAACCACACCTTTTGACAATTGAAAACAGAGGATGGAGACGGGGACAACGTCAACATTTTATAGCAGAACTAAAGCCAGCAGGTGGGGGGGGCACAGTCAGTTTCAGTACTACACGGATCCGTCAGAGGTACTTGTACACAGCTCTGTCCTGCAGGGTCTGAACCTCTAGCTTCACCGGGCATTTGTACAAGTGTGACAGCAGGGACTCTGAATAGCCTATCAGGAAGTAGAACTTCTGCGGGGGGAGTTTCTGGAGCATCAGAGCGCACACTACGAGCACGTTGCCGCGCCGTTTGATCACAATCTCGTTGGCCAGGCAACCGTGGAAGGTCCCGAACATGAAACGCCTCAGGAACAGGTCCTCCGTGGTCCGCTCAGCCGCACCCTCCTCTCCTTTCAGGTTACCTAGAAGAAACGGGACGGAGGGATGTGCTGAGACATACGGCAGGAATCCAACGATTAATAGAGCTGCTGAATCTTTTAAGAATCCAGATTTCATTTTGAATCCAAATCTAGATTTTTAAGGGTAACTTTGTATTTTGTTTTCCAACCTGGACTCTATTTCCCCATGATTTTGTGTCAAAGTAGACTCGCTTTTGCCAGACCATCCACACGTTGTGGGGCGGAGGAGGGTCTGGCTAGTCCACAGAGTATTCTGGGATAGGAGCACACAGTGCTCTGGTTTATTGGCATTTCTTTAAACCAATCACAATCGTCATGGGGCGGTGCTTAGCGCCGGCACAAAGCCACTGTAAAAAAAACGTCGTACGAGAGAAAACTCCGATTGGACAGATAGTCTAGCTAGCGGTCTGGATTCACCCTGCAGAGATCTGAGGACCAGGTAACCATAGTCCTCAGATTGGACAGATAGTCCAGCTAGCTGTCTGGATTTACCCTGCAGAGATCTGAGGACCAGGTAACCATAGTCCTCAGATTGGACAGATGGTCTAGCTAGCTGTCTGGATTTACCCTGCAGAGACCTGAGGACCAGGTAACCATAGTCCTCTGATTGGACAGATAGTCCAGCTAGCTGTCTGGATTTACCCTGCAGAGACCTGAGGACCAGGTAACCATAGTCCTCTGAAATCCGCCGGAGTTTAAAATTCCAACAAAAAGAAAGCAGAAGGAAACAGAAATCGTCAAAAATACACACATTCAGTGGAATTTTCAATCCCAGAAGTGAAACGTTCGATAGACTAGTGTCGAAGTGACTTATGAGGACAACACATTTTTTAACTGGTCCTTTGTTTAGCAAGCAGCACCTTAACACACCTTCAGTTTCCTTCCCCTAAAAGGGCTTTTTGTCATGGATACAGATTATTATTCTAAGTGTTTGACAACATTATGGAAATAATCCCAACAGAGAGTGAGATAGACCTTTCTGTTAAAGAGTAAGATCCTTTTTGTTTAACATGAAACGCCATCACCAAACTACACCAGACTCCATGTTAATAATCAGTACTTTTAGCCTGTATAGTAGCAGCATATTTCCACATCTAAATGGGTGTATTTAGGGTTTATTTCAACCAAACCAGAGCAGTGATTGTTTGAACAGTGAAAAGACAAACCAAGACGGGGTTGTTGCACCAGACTCCACTTAAATAAACAGTAATTAAGACTTCTTAAAACACACTTCATTCAAAGTCCGCAGAAACAAACTCAAACTAATAAACACCATCTTGGTTTGTCTTTCCACTTTTCCAACAATCACCACTCTGATTTGGTTGAAATAAACCCTGAATTCACCCATTCACATGTGGGAATATTCCAGCTCTGTACACGCTAAAAGTAGTGATTATTTACATGGAGTCTGGTGAGTTTGGTCATGGTGATTTTGGGGCTGTTTCATATTAAACAAAAAGGATCTTTCTCTTTAACAAAAAGGTATATCTCTGTAGGGATCCTTTCCATAATGTTTCCAGACACTGAGGAATTTGCGGCTGTCGGTTGCAGCTTTCTTGCCCAAAACTGGACCAATTTCAAAGATTTCGGTTATCACTAGTTACTTAGAAATGTTACATCATTGTAACTCTAGATTCAAGTAGCATGGTCATGCTCACTGGTGTTCTGCGACAGCCATCCTTTGCGATGGCCGATGTGATGAGGTGGAAGTGCTTGCTCGTAGGTCAAAGGTTTGTCTCCTTTCCCCACTCGGACACGGGCTGCTCGATTCTGGAAAACAAAATCAAAAGAAATAGTGCAGAACGTCAGTAAAAAGAGTCTTTAACTCTCTGAAAGCTCTCTAGAGTTCGTGATCCACAAGTCAAGCGTTCATACATGCTTAAGTACACCTTTGTGTAAATCCCAAATATGTACTAAAAGGACTGGAAGATAACTACTGCATTTTTTCATATGTATTCTCAATAAGTATTTTTTAACCCTCCTGTTGTCTTTGAGTCAAATTTGACCCAAAGACAACAGGATGTTATCTACTAACATATACCTACCTCTCCGTCTCTGCTGATTGGGAATGATTGAGATTTCTCTTGCACATCTACCAGAAGACTTACAGCTTCCAGACAGGTTGCTCACGTCACATCTACGTCTTCCAGCTCAGTTGGAGGCTGCGCCGTAACGCTCAGCATCACCAGGAAAAGAGCTTCTAACAGACCTCACTGGTCTCCGTCCAGAGCAACGGGGTCTGTTAGTCCACTTCCTTTAACTGTCTATGGTCAAGACACGTCTAACAACAGCTGGTTCACGGTGATGTGTGTTTACCTTGCAGCACACTGCAGTGACGTGGAGGGCTCTGCTTCCAGGGGAGCCGCATAGTGAGCCGGACCGGGCCAAAGCACTCTGCAGAGGAAAACAGGAGCAAAACAACAGATTAGCATGACTAGTTTCCAAAAAATAAAAACAGAAGGTACAGTTGGAGGCAAATCACAGGAGTCAGTAATAGCTGAGCTCATGAAATGATGCTCAGTTAATTGAAAACTCCAGTGCTGTGCTACAGTAGTTCATCTCTATAATTTCCATGTTTATGCTGATTTAAACTCACGCTGCTCCACATCTCCGAGGTAAATATTGTACTTTGTTCTCTACTACTTGTTGTCTGACAGCTTTACAACTGAAGGTCTGCTTTCTGTCCCCAGAGTCAGAACTAAACAGGGTGAAGCAGCGTTCAGTTTCTATGTTCCTCACATCTGGAACAAACTCCCAGAAACCTGCAGAGCCGCTGCTACTCTCAGTTCTGTTAAATCGAGGCTGAAGACCTTTCTTTTTGATGCTGCCTTTCTTTAAATGACTGCTCGTTTCTTTAAATGTCTTATGCTGCACTGTAACTTTTATTCTTGTGTTTTATGTGTCTTAATGTTTATATTTTTTAACTGATTTTGTGTAAAGCACTTTGAATTGCCCTGTTGCTGAAACGTGCTCTACAAATACAGCTGCCTTGCCTTTAGTTACTTCTCAGATGACAGTGTTTTCCTCTCGTTCCTGTCCAGTAAAAACCACGTATCTCCAGATGTTGGATGATAAACTGAAGAGCGATATGTTCCTTTATGTTGAGGGCATAGACTGTGTATTATTAATATTAACAGTCTACGGTTGAGAGACTTTGTTAGACGATGTTAAAATGGAAAAACTGGCTTGTAGCGTTAGCTGTCACACGTTTAACAACATGAGAGACCGGAAGTTCACGTTATCCTGTAGCTAGGTTACACCGTTAGCTTCTAAATGAACTCACTCTCAAACTGTAACGTTACAGCCGGATGGAGCAGAGCCCACTGACATGTTACAATCTCAACATGAGTTCATAGAAATGTATTAAACGGTTAAATATTGTTAAACTTACCAGCAGCCTCACGCTCGCGGTGCTGCTCAAGGACGCCGCCGCCATGTTTTTCAAACATTAAACGTAAGCGGCGTAGCGAGCTAAGACTATTTTCTCAAATTCGTGATTATTCCGTTGTTTTAACGTGTAATTAAAACTCAAACACTCGACTGATTATAACTCGTGTTAATAATAGTCCAAATGAGTTTGTCTATGGTGAGCAATGCCTGTACACTGGAACTGTTTATCCAACTGTCGGGCACCTGTTTCCGCCGGGCAACTGTTGACACGTACCATCCGGATTCAGACAAAGTAAAAGAACAGCTAACTATAAAGACAGTTATAATAGCGATTATTGATTTTAGAGTTAATAGTTTTTCTATTTTTTATTTCTTTTCGTGTGAGTAATTAACTCGAATCAAACGTGTTTTTGTTTATAAATAACTTATTTCAATATTAAATGGAATTGAGTGTATTTACATGTTCAGTCCGTACGAAGGTGCACTTATTTTGAAAAGCTGGCACCGGAAGTGTCACTATTGTTCTAGAAGGAGAAACACAGGTGTCAAACAACCGTCTCCCAGCGACTCCCACTTGCCTATAAAACTTATATTTCGGGACAAAGACTCTTTTTTTTCTCGGTCTCCACCTCGTCGGTTGGGATACTCCGCCGGTTGGTGAACACGGTTAACCGTTAAAAGCCGTTAAAAGCCGTTAGAAGGCGTCATGGCGTCGCCCCTGCAGATGACAGAGATGTACGACAACGCTCTGCTCGGGATCCTGCAGCACGTCGGGAACATCCAGGACTTCCTCCAGGTCTACTTCGGGTTCCTGTACCGCAAGACGGACTTTTATCGGCTGCTGTCGGGTCCCACCGAGAAGATGGGCTTCCCCCCCGGCGTGGCGGAGAAGATGGTGTTTAAGGTGACGTTTTTTTGGGGGGGGGGTCCTCATGTTGTCCTCATGTTGTCCCCATGTTGTCCCCATGTTGTCCTCATGTTGTCCTCATGTTGCCCCCATGTTGTCCCCATGTTGTCCCCATGTTGTCCCCATGTTGTCTTCATGTTGTCCCCATGTTGTCCTCATGTTGTCCTC
>NC_048422.1:23574776-23578430 GCF_013103735.1 Etheostoma cragini | reverse complement strand
CCTCATGTTGTCCCCATGTTGTCCCCATGTTGTCCCCATGTTGTCCCCATGTTGTCCTCATGTTGTCCTCATGTTGTCATCATGTTGTCCCCATGTTGTCCTCATGTTGTCCTCATGTTGTCTTCATGTTGTCCTCATGTTGTTCTATATCAATGCTCTTTATAATTCCCCAAAATAACATGATTGATTCCACCCAACGCTCTTTGCCAAGTACTAATCTCTAATTTAATTAATTTTCGGGCGTCTTATTCAATTTCATAGCATTGTAAAACAAATGGAAGTGTTTTTGAAATAGTATTGAGTAAAAGTTGACATATTCCAGTCTGTGATTATCATCAACATCCATTCCTTTAATTTTAATCTCAATAATTCCTAATTTCTGCTTTTCTAACTCAAACATTAGGAATAATTTCCTATAAATTAGGTTTATAGACCATAAATTCCAAAAATAACTGTAAAACTAAAGTTAATAAGTTAGTGTTACATAGTGTTAAAAAGCGTAAAAACTAAAGTGTTGGCTTTCAATTTTGACGGGAAAACAACTCAGTTTCAACCTTAGTTTAGGTTCACGCCTGCAACTTTAACTGACAATTTTAAAGCAATATCGGTGTTTTCTGTATTTCAAGAGCAAGACAAACGCATCAGCAGCAGCTCGTCGAGTTCCTCCTCTTCTACACTGGTCTGTAATCATGTTTTTATTCCCTCTTCAGACGTTTAAGCTGTTTGAGAAGCTGGCGGAGCACGACAGAGAGAGGCTGCAGAGCGAGCTGCAGAAGAGAGAGGAGAGTCTGTGTGCTCCTCCGGCGGTTCAGGAGCTGGAGATCCGCGACCAGCCCCCGGACGAGAGGGAGGAGCCGAGTCCAGAGGAGAGCTGTCCCGGGGAGGGTCCTGCTCCTCCTCCTTCCTCCTCTGGAGCGACCGCTGACCCCCCCCCCGGCCGTGGCGGTCCGGGCCCGGTAGCTCGGGGAGACCGGGAGGCTGCAGCCAGCGCGACCCCAACAGAACTGTGAGTTGCCAATATCCAACAAAGCAACTTGTTCTTATTGGTGAATCAAATCTGTGTAATTGGTCTAATATAGACTGTATAGATAGACAATATAGACGCAAGCACGATGGCTTCTTCTAGGGCCAAAGTCCAGATGATGCAATTACAGTTTCTATTTGGGATTTATTTATATATTTATTTAAAGTTTAGCCTTAGTTTTAATATTTACTGTTTAACAGAAAAAAATAGGTGGTCACAAAAAAAAGAGGAAACCATTTCATGGAGCGTTATTGTCACATGAGACATCATCAATACTGCTCTGAGAATCTGTAATGAATTTAAAATGCATAAAAGAGAGAGACATCAGATCACAAACATTTTGACGGATCATGGGTTATTAATAGGCAAAGGCCGATTACCGGTTTCAAGGAACATCACTAAAGTTTTCTTCTGCTAATGAGTCAGAACTGCAGTTTAATCATCGTCTCCCTGCCAATGTGCAGTGTGTTTAAAAATTAAGTAAATTGTGTTCAATGCGGGAAAAAAGTTGTTTCACCCGGACATTTCAAATGATTGCATTTAAAGCTGTAATTACAATAGAATGAAACTGTGATACCGTGATTTTTTGGTTGAAGGTTGTCATACCGTATTTTGTACGTGTGTGTGTGTGTGCGTGTGTGTGTGCGTGTGCGTGCGCGTGCGCGTGCGTGTGTGTGTGTGCGTGTGCGTGTGCTCGTCAGGACTCAGGAGAAGTTCCAGTCGGACCCGGACAGTTACAACGGGGCTGTGAGGGACAACTATAGCTGGTCCCAGGACTACACGGACGTGGAGGTCCGAGTGTTTGTGCCCAAGACGGTTGTTAAAGGCCGACAGGTAAACACGGTCTCTTCCAGTGGTTCTCAAACTTTTTCAATAATTTAAGATATAAGTATTTATTTATTTTAGGACGCCTCACATGAATCAACATTTCTGTAAATGCAAATATTCTGTAAAATTCTTCATAAATCAGTGTTATTGACCATGAATTCCAAAAAGTAGTGTAAAACTAGTGGTGGTAAGGGGGTGTTGGCCCTGGTCTATTCCACCACCTGTCGTATCGGGACTACCGGTCCCCTTCCAGTGATTGTAGTTGTGTGTCTCATCACATGTCGTGTCCCGCTGTCTGTCCTCAGGTCAGAGTCAGTCTGCAGACCGGCAGCTTGCAGGTGTGTGTGAGGGAGGGGGCCGAGGAGAAGACACTGATGGAGGGACAGTTCACCCACAAGATCAACACTGAGAACTCCCTGTGGAGTCTGGAGCCTGGACACTGCGTGGTCGTGAGTACACACACGCACGCACACACACACACGCACACACACACACACACGCACACACACACACACACACACACACACACACACACACACACCTTTTCAAATGAACAGCTTTTAGTTTAACTCACGTCTTTGGCTTCCAGCTGTCGCTCAGCAAGACCTCGGAGGTTTGGTGGAACGCGGTGCTGAAAGGAGAAACGGAGATCGATATCGACAAAATTAACCGCGAACGCTCCATGGCAACGGTCGACGAGGAGGAACACGCCGTTCTGGACCGACTCTCCTTCGACTACCATCAGAAGCTGCAGGGGAAACCCCAGAGTCACGAAATGGTGAGGGCACGACTCAAACACAAACAGATGAGCAGCGGTGGAAAGTAACTAAGTACCTTAACTACAAGGTCTGGACTTAAGCACAAAAAGGCTCTTGTAGTTGGACGCCAAATAAAATCAGGAAAAAAGTCAAACTTCGGAAAAAAAAAAAAAAAAAACGCGTCAAATATTTTGAAAAAAACCCAAGCTTAGACATGCTGTTTAAATCCATTTTTGCCGGATGCTTCGTGCTGACACATTAGATCTACCGCCGGTTACTGCGTTGCCAACTCTGGCACTGTGTCTTTTCATGACGCGTGCAGCAGAGAACGCACTGTCATTGGTTCAAATACACAGGAGGCGGGTCTTGTTGGCTATTTAAAGCCACGTGACCACCAAAATCTACTGTAGTTTGCTGAAAATCATGTCAATCAACCAGACAGACATGTGTGTTTGTTTAAGAATGTTTGAGAGACGAGCGAGAAAATGGCTCCGACAGGAGGAGGAGTTAGACAGCGAGGGCGGTGACGTTGGGTTGGAAGATAGTGAGGAGTTTGGGAGGGAGGATGAGGTAGATGATGATGATGATGATGATGATGAAGCTGCTGGATGATCCTTTGCACCACACAGCAGCCAACAGGAGGTTCAGAGTTGCGCAACTCAGTAACCTGCGGTAGATGTAATATGTCGGCGTGACGCATCCGGCACAAACGGGTTGAATCAGCAAATCAATCTGTTTCTCTGTTCCAGTGGTTCCCAAACGTTTTCAGCTCAAGACCAAAAAGAGAAACTCTGTGTCTCCCCGGGACCCAAATTTACAAAAATACACCATGAATCATTGCAACATCTACATTTTTAAACTGTGGACAAAACAGACGGCTTTTAACGGAACAAACCATGAATTTAAATGTAAATGAAGTATATTTATTCCCTTATAAAAGTAAACAAAAACAGTAAAGGTCTCTATTCTCCTTTCTGTGTCTCACTCCTTTCTCAACTCATGTTCTCATCCCCTCCTAGGATAAGAGAGAGAGAGAGAGAGAGA
>NC_048422.1:23559709-23574748 GCF_013103735.1 Etheostoma cragini | reverse complement strand
CCCCCCCCCCCCCCCCACAGCATATGAGCTGAAAGACCAGTGGAGCAAAAAAAACAACGCTCATTCCCATAACATTGATATGCATGTTACTCGGCCAATTGGCGACCCAATAGAACGGGTCTGCGACCCATTTTGGGTCCCGACCCTAAGTTTGGGAAACATTGCTCTGTTCCATCGGTTGCAGCAGGTTGACTCACCACTAGATGGCACTGTGGGATTTATTAACATTAAGGTGCATACTTGCGTTTCATCTGTGTCTCCACGTGTCTCCCTCTACAGAAAGTGCACGACATGCTGAAGAAGGGCTGGGACGCTGAAGGCTCGCCCTTCAAGGGGCAGCAGTTCGACCCCTCCATGTTCGACATCCCGCCCAGCGCCGTGCAGTTCTGAGGCGCCGACGCAACTCGCCCAAATACGAACTGAATCCCGGTTTGTTTACAGAGCCGCTTGCAGGGAAGTCAACCGGTCTGGCGGTCTGTCGTGTTGGACTTTAAGTACAAGAGCCGAACTGAAGCTGGTTTTGTGCGGAGTGTGAACACGGATGAGGACAGATGTCATTCTGTCACATTTTATGATGTTTTGTTAGTAAGAAATCTGATAAATGTGTTCTTTGTTAACTGTTTTGCTCTTTAAAGAAATCTGCAGTGCCTATACGAGTGATTCTGTTATTATTTTTGCCAATTCTCCCAAATATCGAGCATTCAGTTCTCTCTCAGCCGCCAGGTTTCAGTCCAAATGTGGTGCAAATTTGAATTTTTTTTCCAGAAAATCATCAAAATGAAAATACGCTGTTATGTAAAAATAAGAAGTCGGTTTATTGAGATGAACAGCTGGTTTGTAAGAACTACAACCCAGAAGCTAGAGAACGTTTGTGGGGAACCTTCTATGAGTCTAGATCTTGTAATTCTTCCAAACCTTAAACATTGTGGAACCCTGACCTAGTTTATGACGTTTCTGCTCCACACAGATCTCGTGTTTTCAGCTCTTCAGTCCTAATTAAAAGGGGAACTATAGAGCAACCTGTAGGGGGGCTCTCTAGAGAAACCTGTAGGGGGAGCTCTCTAGAGAAACCTGTAGGGGGAGCTCTCTAGAGGAACCTGTAGGGGGAGCTTTATAGAGAAACCTGTTGGTGGAGCTCTCTGGAGAAACCTGTTGGGGGAGCTCTCTGGAGAAACCTGTAGTGGGAGCTCTCTAGAGAAACCTGTAGGGGGGGCTCTACAGAGAAACCTGTAGGGGGCTCTACAGAGAAACCTGTGTGGGGGGGGCTTTTTAGAGAAACCTGTAGGGGGAACTCTTTAGAGAAAGCTGTAGGGGGGCTTTCTAGAGAAACCTGTAGGGTGAGCTCTCTAGAGAAACCTGTAGGGGGGCTTTCTAGAGAAACCTGTAGGGGGCTTTCTAGAGAAACCTGTAGGGGGCTTTCTAGAGAAACCTGTAGGGGGAGCTCTATGGAGAAACCTGTAGGGGGAGCTCTATAGAGAAACCTGTAGGGTGAGCTCTCTAGAGAAACCAGTAGGGGGGCTTTCTAGAGAAACCTGTAGGGGGGTTCTAGAGACACATGCGAGCAAAAAGCAAAACGGCCAAAACTGCATAGCACTCCTTTAAGTGTTTCTGTTGCCAAATTTAAAATGTTGTTGCGATTCTTTAAGTTTTTTTTTTCCTTCAAGTTTTTGTAAACACAAATTGGAGTTTCTCTTAAAAACTGGTAGATGAAAAGCAACTCCTTTGTCCTGGATGAATTGGTCCCTTTCAACCTGAAGACTTTGGTAAAGACCAATCTTTTTCATGTCCTCTTTATCTGTCTCACGGTGTTTGTTGGCTACCTATCCAGACTCTGGGCTCTGATTGGTCATGATAAGATTATCAGGTGGATGACATGACAACATGGAGGAGGACTGCGTAGCAACAACTCCGTGTCCGGGTCGGCCGACGTTTCACCGTCTCAAAGTCAAACACAGAAGTTGTGAAATAAAAGACTTATAAAATAAAAATAAATACTTAAAAAGTTTGTGACTTGACTTTGAAAGTACAATTCCCTCTATTAGGTGGACAGGAAGCTTAGAAATGTCCTGCTGTGGACGGGGGGGGCTACAGCTAAACACATTTTACAACCCTAAAATGTCTCTATCAGTATGAGTGGACGCTGTATTTAGAATATTTTAGTCAGACGGCCCTTTGTTTTGGAAAATCAACACTTTTGTTGAGACTTTTTATCAATGTTTTTAACTTTTTCTTACGTTTTTGTCCCTTTTTCATCACTTTTGATGCTTTTTTTTGTCACTTTTTTGACGTTTAACACTAATAACTTCCGTTTTACGGTTAGTTTTGGAATGTATGGTCATTAAAAAAATGTACACCTAATGTTTGAGTTAGAAAAGCAGAAATTAGGAATTATTTAGACTTACATTAAAGGAAAATATGTTGATGGAGAATCGCAGACTGGAATATGTCAACTTTTACTCAATACAATTTCAAAACCACTTCAATGTTTATTTCAAATGCTATAAAGTTGAATAAGACGCCCCAAAACTAATGAAAGTCGAGTTTTCTACGTGCCAAAGAGCGTTGGAATCAATTATGTTATTTTTGGTAATTACAATTGGGTAGTTAAAAAAAACATTGATATAGGGAAACGGGTCAATTTGACCCGAGGACAACATGATGGTTAAAGTTAGTTAGCTGGTTTTGTCAGTTCCCGACCACCAAAGTCACAAGATAACACTAACTAACTAACCGATGGAGGCAGCAGTACAGCAGCAACTCCTGTGTTCTGTGAGGTAAAATCGTTGTTTTTGTCAAAGGAGTCTGGATAGCAGAGATCACGGCTTCAGTTCCCCGTCGTAAAGGGCGGCGGACTTGTTGAAGCCTCTTTCTTTCATTCCTTAAACCACCTTTTTGAAATGGTCGGCGTTGCGATGTTTATGCACGTACAAAAACCTTCTTTAAAAGGAGGTGTGATTTCAGGCAGCAGGTTGCTCACATGGTTGACCCGAGGCTAAATAAGCCCCAAAAGAAGCTTTAAATCTTTTTTGTTCACCATGCATCTCTTGCACAGCCCTGCCAACTGTTGGCTGGGTGGTTTGTATCATGGATGTATAGCAACCATAGCAACGCACAGTGTCACTGCCCAATGGGAATCGAGTTCAGTTTTGAGTTGCGCATGCATCACTTTGCGACAAGTAGCATAAAAGATGCTAACGAGAAACTTCTGTAATGTCAACACAGTAAAAATTGACCTACTTAACAAAGTTGGTTCACTGCTAGCTTAGCTACAAGTTAGCATCAAACACAACAAAGGCTGTCAGTTGAATGGTGTTTTGAGCTAACGTTAGCAGCCCAAAAACAATAGCTAGCTAAAACGTTTTTGAAATGACTGCTAGCTTAGCTACAAGTTAGCAAACAAACACAACAAAGGCTGTCAGTTGAATGGTGTTTTGAGCTAATGTTAGCAATCAAACAACCGTAGACGTTTTTGAAATGATTCCCATCTTCTGTTATTGTTTGTAATGGGAAACTTTATAATTTTTATGGATTTCACAAATTTCAGTATGACAGGTATGTCGTAAACCGTTCACATCTGAGCATGCGCGACTTAAATCCGCACTTGCCTCACATTGGGCAGTGACACACAGAGCCGACCGTACGCCGCAACCGCTCAAGAAGCCGTCACAAACTGCAGTAAAAAAAACTAAACAAAAACCCGATTGAGTGCTGTACATGCCCAAAGACTGCTTTTTATTCTGCGTTCCAGACACAGTTTTTTGCACATAAGTCACAACTTCAAGTCACGCCTCACGACCTGCTAGCGTTCCAGGCAAAGTCACGACAAACCCCTCTAGCTAGCGCCAGCTAGCGGCTACCTAACGTTTACGTTAGCTAGCGCTAGCTGATACTAGCAATTTCTAGTCTGCAACACATTTTGGGCTCCCTTTAAAAAACATAACCTGTAGTTGTACACAATCGCATGTCACAGTTGACCACCTGCGTCTGTACGGCATCAACAGGGGTCGCCATTGTTGTTTATGCGTGTGTGACGTCAAAAACTGTAACTAGGAGTACGAATATCTGGTACAAGTTCACAAGTAGTAAGTTACGGGTTCGACCGCCGTTCCAGGACACTTTTACAGGTAGAAGGTTGTGAAAACACGAGTTACGGGTTGCCTGGAACCTGAATAATACCAACAAATCATGTCTTAACTAAGAAAATGTTATATTTGGGAAAAGGCCTGCTTTGGAATATTTAACAAAATTTGCTGTTTACATGACGAGTATCCAATTTGGAGTATTAGTGGTATATTAGTGTGTATGTAAACGTACACAGGGGCTCAATCTGACATTACAGGGGCCCGAAAGCCAATTGTTTCCCCCCAGGGGCCCCTGACAGGTTGATATGCCTAAAGGAAACAATTGTGTTTTTCTTTTATTTGTTAAAAGTGACGTAAAGATGCAAAAAAAAGTCCTTTGCACTCATTGAATTGCATTGAAAAGCTGCAAAGAACGAAGTGTTCTTTGGATTCACTCATAAGTCTATAAATAGATTCAGACAAGTGAATGAATTTCATTATCGGATGCAGGCTTCTCTTCTCATTATCTGATTAATAATAAGCCTAATCAAAAATGCTGAGCTCCCCCACAATGTTCAATCAGCCTTTGATTTCACTTTTGATTCATTTCTCTTCCTTTTTTTCCACAATCACCCAGAGGAACACGTCATTTGTGAGCTCACATTACCAGTTTTTTGGGGGGTATTTAAAGAGTCCACGCTTCGGAGGGGAGAGCCCACTGCCGACCGTCCGTGCCAGGACCCTGTGTGTGCGTGTGCGTGTGTGTGTGTGTGTGTGCCGGGCTGCAGTTGAACCACTCAGCCGTCCGGAGGTTTAAGGTGGGCGGAGACAGAGAGCCCGAGGAAGTCCTCCTGTCTGCAGCGACCGACGCACACAGTGCATTTCGGACTCGGCACCCGCACCCGTCCGAGGAGGGGAGACATCATGGCAACGACAACTTGTACGCGTTTTACAGATGAGTACCAGCTGTACGAGGAGCTTGGCAAGTAAGCTGCTCATACATTATACATGTTATTTCTGAGTCTCCTGCATGCAGCCTGACCCTGCATGCGTGTCCTATAACCACAGGAGAGATGGAGCTCTGCACATCTGCGGAGATGGATGCATCTCCATCCATCCAAAACAAGACGCACGCTGACCTGGAGCTCGCCCGCATCTCTGCATAACCCTAAATGATTCCTTAGTGAATGGCTTTTTGTATTCATCACCATTAGACTTCTCAAAAATGCAGTTAGATTTTGCATGAAGATGGGGCTGCATGAGCTTGGGAACACTTCTGGGAACACCCCTCCTCCTCCTCCTCCTCCTCCTCCCCTCCTCTCTCTACCCAGAAGCTAATTAGGGACAAAGTGGCCTAATATCAGGGAGAAAAGCTGATGTGTTGGCATGAAGCTCCCTCTCATCATCAACTGGCTTTAATCACAGTGGCACTTAGCTTAGTAAAGAAGTCAGAGAGTGATGCCGCTGCAGCTGATCTACTGCTTCTCTAATGAGGTGTGTGTTGTGATTAAAAAAGAAAGAGATTTATTTATTGGGGGGGTTGTGCCCTCCCTAATAGCGTGCAGACAAATTGAGAGAGACTGATGAGGCTTGGGGTGCCACAGTGGGCAGATGCAAAGTGGACTCAGTGTCTCTGTCAGGTTGTGCGTGGGCAGAGAGGATCTCGGTTCCTCACAGGAACATTCATCCACAGTTCAGCTCAGTGCTGTGGATGGATTCAGCTCTAATGTGGAGGATTTATTTAGATGTTTCTTTAGTCATGGCTGGGATCTCCAGGCGTGTGCGTGTGTGTGTGTGTGTGTGTGTGTGTGTGTCTGTGTGTGTGTGTGTGTGTGTGTGTGTTTGTGTGTGTGTGGGTGGGATGTGATAAGTTAAAGACAATAGAGATGCTGGAGCAGCAGCTGCCCTCGCTGATAACAGAGCCCCATTGCTGTTCTGCTGATGGTTTTGTCACTCTTTGGTGTGTGTGTGTGTGTGTGTGTGTGTGTGTTTAAAGATGCAAAGACAGAAAGGTGTTTAGCAAGTCAAGAATTAAAGGGGATCTGGAAATTATAGCATGTGGTCTAGACCCACTCCGTCTGGAAAGGGTCCTGACATAACGTCCGTTATGATTTGACAACATAAATAAAAATTGAAATTAAATAATCAGTCGACTAAAGTTTAAAAGAATGGAGTCATTCTTACAAAGAATTCTCCACCAGTTGTCTTCACGATGGAAAGTTTAAAGGCCCCACACACACACACACACACACACACACACACACATACACACACACACACACACACACACACATACACACACACACACACAGGTGTTTTTTATTTAACTGATTTCTGATTAGACATCCTGGTTCTCGGATTTAATGGCCTTTATTTAAATAGATCAGAATCGTCATGGGCGGAGCTAAATTCCCCACAAAGCCGCTGCAAAATAGTCCAGAAACCTCAGATTGGACAGATGGTCCAGCTAGGTGTCTGGATTTACCCTGCAGAGACCTGAGGACCAGGTAACTATAGTCCTCAGATTGGACAGATAGTCTAGCTAGCTGTCTGGATTTACCCTGCAGAGACCTGAGGACCAGGTAACCATAGTCCTCAGATTGGACAGATAGTCTAGCTAGCTGTCTGGATTTACCCTGCAGAGATCTGCACTCGACATTTGAGGTCGGGGCTAAGTTTTTTGGTCTGGACTTGATCTGTTGTGGAGCGACGGTGCTCGAACCAGAGCTGTTTGGACCAATCAGATTGTCAGGTCGGGGCTTTATACGATGATGGACAACCACGTCACCTAAGACGGCTTGGGTTGAATTTGTCTACAACAAAGATGGCCGTCTGCCAGAGAAGTGAGATGTGTAGATTCCTCCATGGCGTCCATTAGGAGATATCGACAGAACCTTCATTTTTACCCTCATGCTGTCCTTTTTTTCAGTTACATTTAATTTTTTCTCACAAAAGATGGGCCGTTGAACAAGCTCTAAAAAATATGTCAACATTAAAAAATTTCAAAAACTTTGGAAAAAACCCTCAAAAAAGCAACAACAACACATTGAAAAAGTGACAAAAATGTCAGAAAAAATGGATAATAATGTTAAAAAAGTGTTTATTTTTTATTTTTTAATGGTTGACAGGAAGACCACACAAGGGATAGAAGAGGCATTTGTCAATCGGAAAGATGTTTTTGTCGTTCTTCCTACGAGATTTGGCAAAAGTTTAACATACGTCACATACTCCGTTGCTCTGATTGGTTGTAGGTCTATCCGTTGCTCTGATTGGCTGTAGCTCTATCCGTTGCTCTGATTGGTTGTAGGTCTATCCGTTGCTCTGATTGGTTGTAGGTTTATCCGTTGCTCTGATTGGTTGTAGGTTTATCCGTAGCTCTGATTGGCTGTAGGTCTATCCGTTGCTCTGATTGGTTGTAGGTCTATCCGTTGCTCTGATTGGCTGTAGGTCTATCCGTTGCTCTGATTGGCTGTAGGTCTATCCGTTGCTCTGATTGGCTGTAGGTCTATCTGTTGCTCTGGTTGGCTGTAGGTTTATCCGTTGCTCTGATTGGCTGTAGGTCTATCTGTTGCTCTGATTGGCTGTAGGTTTATCCGTTGCTATGAGTCATAACAAGGAAAGTAACAGAAATAAACTACTTTAAAGTCAATTTTTTTGGGGCCAAATGACATATCACAAGCAACGTAGTCTCCATCAACATCTCTAGTTATAATATATTCATAATCAACGACTCACTGTCCATCAGCTTCTTCTTGAGCTTTTCACCACATGTCGCGGCCAGTTTTAATGTGACGTAAAGCGCCGGGGAAAGACGACTTTGAGTAACAACATAACAATATTATATTGTTACTTACTACTATATTTACAAGATAAAAGATGACTCTCATCTCTAATAGTACTATGTTTTCTTTCCCAGAAAAATTACACCAAATATTTCCTTTTTGGCTCAATGGCTGTTGAAATGTTTAGTCTGCTAATAACCAAAAAGGAGAAAATAGAAGATAATGTTAGAGACTCTGATCCGGATCCTCCTGACCCCCATGGGCCCTGCAGGTGGTAACCTGTCATGTCGAAGCTCTGCTTCCGTTCCTAGCACACGGCGGGAGAGCCAGCCGGTGTCACGCTCACTCACCCGGGTCTCCTCTTAGTGCATGCATGCTGGAGAGCTGGTGAGTGTGTTTCATTGCGTAACAACACCGAGGTGAGATAAAATTAGCTCTGAGAAATGACAGAGGTGGTTATTTCTGTTTGTCTCTGTTGGGTTTGATGAGAAACGGTCCCTGAAAACTCAAACACACTTGCAATACGTCTCCTCGAAATGCTGCTTTCACTTGCTCTACTAGTTTGGTTAAAACTCACATCGCTGAGATCATTATAAGTCGTGAAGAAGAGACGAATGTGACCGCTGTAGCCCGGATGGCCCTTTATGTAAGGGGTTGTTGCTGTTAACATTCATGTTTACTGCATGCTTTGTTGTATTTGGGGAAGTTATTCCACAGTGGCCATTACAGTAGTCCACATTAAACCCAACAGGAAGTACTCATAGCTCAAGATTTAAATCCTCAAACTCCATGATTTATTACGTTGTATTCAGAAGAAATGCATTACCTAATTAAACGCTGAATTGACCTAAATCGGAAACATACGATCCCCCGAAGTGGGAATTTCAGCCGGGAATCCCATCTATCTACAATGCCATATGGTATATTTAAATACATTTTAAAAAGACATATGATGCTGTTACACAACAACAAGAGGAACCACTTAATGGCAGAAGGGCACTTTGGAACAATAGCTTGAGTTTTTCCGAGTTTTTGAAGTGCACCTGAAGTAAACTAGACTTGAACCCACCGTGCGCTGTAAAGTCCCGCGATGGCAAAGGTATGACCCGCCTTCCTCTGCCTCAGATTGGTTTACCCTTATATTATTAACCCAACCATAACCAATGTTACTCCTCATGCCTAAACCTAACCAACTAGCCAATCACAGCCAATTTGGTTTTACTAAATCAGTGGCTAACGGTAGGCTAACGTCACCTGCTGCTAGCTAGAGGGACATTGTAAAATGCTTAATGTTAAAAAAGCTTAACGTGGTTTAATGCACCTAATCAATGATCAATGATCACCAAATTTCTCATGGCTATATCTTGTCATGAACACTTAAGCCTGTCAAAAAAAACTAAACCAAAATGCAACGATTAAAGAAGTTATCTCACGTTAACGTTGGCGCCTACGGCGAGGAAAAAGCTCAACGTGGTTTAATCAACTTAAACAATGGTCAATCTTCACCAAATGTCTCTCTCATACTGCTACTCATAACCACTGAAAACTGTCAAAAACCCAAAGTCCAATTATGAAGGACATTATCTGGCATTAAGCGTTTCTGCTTCATTATGGCAAATTGGAAAGGAAAGCAGAATCCTTAATGTCAAATAACGTCCTTAATAATTGGACTCTGGGTTCTATGTTTTGACAGTTTTCAGCTGTGACGAGGAGCAATATGCGAGATAAATTTGGTGATGATTGACCACGTTAAGCTTTTTCACCTTAAGCTCTTTTTTTTACATTATACTTTAATGAAGCAGCATCGCTTAATGTCAGATAATGTCCATAATGTTTGGACTTTGGATTTATTTTAGGACAATTTTCAGTGGTTATAGGGAGCATTATGAGAGGGAAATTTGGATGATCATAGATCATTGTTAAGGGTTTTAGAAGGTCCCAAACTAGAGTCACATGATGCTTCTGTTGCCTCTTACGTCCGTTTCGGTGAACCGCACCACAGAGCAGCGCCGTCATGTAAGCTTGACCAAAATCTGTGTCTCCACTCTGTCCCGTAGATGTCCTCTGCCTAAATTCCCTAAACCCTAAACATGACTTTTACTTGCTGCAGCACAGCTCAGAAGAAAGATTTGGAGCTGTCTGAAAACTGGACTCAATCTTTTTTGAAATGTGAACACTTTGTACATCGTAGCCCGCTCAATATCGCACTTTATACCTCGCTACGTTTATTTGATAAGATCTCAAGTTACTTTGCAGATTGTTAATACAAAATATAGATAAGAGTCCTTATCCTTCCACCAAGGGGGACTTGTTGGATGTACATCAGGCCCAAAAGAACAAGCACTTTAAACTTTTGGTACATGTAATGTATCTTGATGCCGATACTTTTGTACCTTTACTTGCATTACCGGTCAAATTTTTGGGGTCACTTAGAAATTTCCATTGCACGCCATTATAGACAGAATACCAGCTGAGATCATTGTTTTTTTTAACCATGGCAGTTTTCAGATCACATTATGTGCTTACATTGGATGAATGGTTGCTGATAATGGACAATGTAGATGTCACAGTAAAGATCATTCGCCCCCCCCTACTCAGATCATCTGGTATTCTGTCTATAACGGAGTGGGATGGAAATAAGTAAGTGACCCCAAACCTTTGAACGGTGGTGTAAGTCAAATTTAAATGCAGAGCTTTTACTTGTAATAGAGTATGTCTACTTTACACTGTGTCATTACTTATGTTACAAATTACACACTGTAGATTGGAGTGCTTCGTCCTCCACTGGTGGCGTGTTGGATTCAAACACATCAGACATTCAGATCTGATAGCTGAGACGCCCCTCTGATGCTGACAAAGCTTATGTGGCAGCTGACCCGTCTCCTCTTCCTGTCCCCGGTCTTTGTTTCCCAGGGGGGCCTTTTCAGTCGTGCGCCGCTGTGTCAAGCTCTGCACGGGCCAAGAGTACGCCGCCAAGATCATCAACACCAAAAAGCTCTCGGCCAGAGGTGAGAGAGACATGAGCAGACACCCTGTAACGTGTGTGTGTGTGTGTGTGTGTGTGTGTGTTTCCAGTGGCACGATACGAACTAGTGGAAAGACATCGTGGGGGGGTTTCATCATCATGTGTGTGTGTGTGTGTGTGTGTGTGTGTGTGTCTGTGTGTGTGTGTCTGTGTGTGTGTGTGTGTGTCTGTGTGTGTGTCTGTGTGTGTGTGTGTGTGTGTGTGTGTGTGTGTGTGTGTGTGTGTGTGTGTGTGTGTGTGTGTGTGTGTGTGTGTGTGTGTGTCCCAGATCTGAAAGCTGACTTTAGCATATTTGATCGCAGTGGTGTGAAGCTCTCGCGTCTGTTCCTCCTCCGAGAAAGATGGCGGTTTCGCTCAGAAGAATCTACAGCAAGAGGGACGATCACAGCGTCAAAAAAGACGACAAACACACGTTTCCCTGAAAAAAAAGAATGATGACAGATTTACAGTACTATAGACTGTTGATATGCTAGTGACAGATAAGCAGTGTCCCCTTCCGAGTGCTATTTGTAGCGTTTTAGACATTATGTCGTCTTTTATCTTCATCCCGTCTTTGTTTTCCAATATATTTCTGATCAAATGATTTCCAAAGATTGCCCCAGAAATCATCTGAAAATAGCACCAATGGTGTGACTACAGCAAGGAAATGAGATCCTGATGGCTGCAACGGTCTCACGCCACCTTTATTATTAGGCTTGTCTCTTCAGGCGTCTCGGTTTCTGAGGTCAGATCACTCAGCTGTTTTAGGTTTGACGTGATCCACGCGGATCAGGTCTGGGTCTGACCTGCAGGACTGGAGCTGCAGAGCTGGATCCCGTGGATCAAATCCACTTCTCATCAAGACCCCAATTAACTGGATCTTCCCTCCTCTTTCCTACTCTTCTTCCTACTCTTCATGTTTTCTCTCTCTTTCTCTCGTGTCTGTCCTCCCCTCTCCTCTTATTGATTCCTTTTCTCTTGTTTTTCTCTTCTCATTTCCTTTCCCCTGGTCTCATCCACTCCTCTTCTCTCTGGTTTGATCCTCTTATTTTCCTCTACTCATTTTTTCTGCCTTAATTTCCTTCACCCTCCTCTCCCACTCTTCATCTACCTCTTCTCCCCAATTCCTTTCTTCTTTTCCTCTTCCCTCCAATCATATCTTTATGCTCTTGTCACCTTACCTCCTAACCTCCTATTGTTTCCTCTTCTCACATGACATGTCATTTTCCATCCCTCCATCCTCCTCTCATATCCTTCAGTCCTTTCTTTTCCTCTTGTTTCTCTGTTCTCTTGCCTCCTCACCTCTCACCTCCTTCTTCTCTTCCTCCTCTCCTCTCCTCTCTTCTCCTCTCCTCTTGTCTCCTCTCTTCCATCTGAATGAGAGGTGAGATGGACATCTGGGACAGATGTAGCCCTCTGGCTGATCTCATCCATGTAGGAAAATTGTGGGTGTGTGCGTGTGCGTGTGCATGTGCGTGTGTGTGTGCGTGTGTGCGTGTGTGTGTGTGTGTGTGTGTCTGTGTGTGTGTGTGTGTGTGTGTGTGTGTGTGTCCGTCTGTCCCAAAAGTCCTTGTCAATCACCTTGAGAAAAGTTCCAAATTCAAAGTGTTGAAATTAAAAATAGATTTTTATAGAAATCCATTTTCATTGACACATTTGTAAAGAATAAAACAGGAACTCTCTCCTAATGTCCTCCTGCAGCTTCTGCTTTCTCTTGTTTGTGTAAATAACAATAACATGTAGTAAATCCTAAAGTCTGACTGTCTTACAGACCATCAGAAACTGGAGAGGGAAGCCAGGATCTGCAGATTGCTCAAGCACTCCAACATCGGTGAGACACTTACAAGCGTTTCCTCTTTAGAAATCACAGATAGATAGATTAGATTTAGATGATTTACACTAGAGCCCGACCCAAAAAGGATTTTAAGGCCGACACGCATGCAAATATTTGGTTATTTAAAAATCCGATATATAAACTGTATATTTTTTTTTAACCCAGGAACGTGTTGCAAGACATAAACAGATTACCCTCACATTAGTTGTTTGTGGTTATTTATGGGTCGTTGTAGAGCGTCCTCTGGTGGACAGACTATGCAACACCATCACTAACAGGGACGTTGTAGAGCGTCCTCTGGTGGACAGACTATGCAACGCCATCACTAACAGGGACGTTGTAGAGCGTCCTCTGGTGGACAGACTATGCAACACCAACACTCATAACATATTTGACCGTCCGTTTTAAATATTAATTCATCAGAATAATTTATTTGTCACATAAATGATTCTGATGAATGAATATTTAAAAAATATATATTTTTATATTATACATCGGTATATATGGGGAAATGCCCTAATATCGGGTGCTCTAGTATACATATAATACATACTTTACATACTGTACTGTAGGTGGGCTCCTGACTCTCTTGTTTTAAACTTATCACGGGTTGTTAAACAGTTGATAGACAGAAAGTGAAATGAGCAACTATTTTTATAATGAACTAATTGTTTTTGTCCTATTTTTTAAAGCAAAAACATTTGCAGTTTGGAAGATTAAACTGAAAAATGAATCTGCAGATTTATCCAAAAAGAATAATCGAGACATTTCATACACAAATAACTGAAAACATGTACTTCCCTGCAGGGTAGATTTAATTTTGGACTAACTTTAATTGCTGTGAATTTTAAAACGCTGGTGTGGCTGCACCCTGTACAGACAATACTGCTTGTTAGTAGAATCAAATCGTTGCTGCTTTTAGTCTTTTCATAATGTATGTAGGATATGATCAGCCTTGACTCAGAAGACAGTAAGTTATGGTTGATAATGCTTCTGTAATGTAATATATTTAATGTAATGTTTTTGGCTGTTATGTTTAATTTATTGGGCATTAAAGACAGATTTTTTCTTTTAACAAAACGTTTTTCTGGACATCAATGACAGTCAAAACAGTGATAACGGAAACAGATACACAACACACCATGTGTGTGTGTGTGTGTGTGTGTGTACACATCGGTATTGCAAACAGACCTAAGTACTACACAGATAAGAACATCTGCTTTTGGACCACCAAAGTGAACATAAAATATATGAATATAGAAATGCATATGACACCGTTGTCAAAACCCACGCATGTGACGGACAAGAGACGGCATCTTGGAAGTTTGCGATCAATACTGCGTGGTGATGTCACCAAGTGGTGTCCCATTTTATATGGCGGGATGTTTTCACCCCTACCCCTCCCCCCTTGCAAATGTGTCAGGCCGCCATTGCAAATAACAACATGCTCTAAATGAGCTGCCTGGAGAAAAGAAGGTGACATAAAATAAAGAAATAAAAGAATATTGAAAAACATAAGTGAGGGCCCTTTAACATGCGTCTGTGCCCACCACGAACCCAAATAACGTGTGTGCATTACAGCGAATGCTAGATGAAGATGAAATATTATAAGGTCAGATTATTGTGATCTGTTTCTTTCTTCCTCTGCCTGCAGTTCGTCTCCATGACAGCATCTCAGAGGAAGGCTTCCACTATCTCCTCTTTGACCTGTGAGTTGTTTCCTTCCTTCCTTCCTTCCTTCCTTCCTTCCTTCCTCTTTGCCTCTCCTTGTTCTCAGTCTCTGCCACACTGCTGCTTTTCCCTCCTCCATCCTCCATCCTCCTCCCTCTCCCCTGATGCTTCATCTTTCTACTCCCTTCTTCAACCCTCGCTGCATCTGTCTCCTCTTCACTTTTTTTTTCTTCATATCCGCATTCCTTCTTTCCTCCCTTTCCCCTCATCCCTCCTCGCTTCTAAGTCGGTTCCCCCCATTACATAACACTCCTCCCCTCCTCCCTGCCTCCATCCTTGCGGCTTCCACACTTACACACACACACAAACACACAAACACACACACACACACACGCACACACACACACACGCACAGATTCAACACTCCCCCGCACTGAAGCCAGTCTCCATGGCAACCCAGTCGGAGTGAATCCTGCAGCCGGGGTTTCCCCCTAATGAGGACATCCCCCTCCTGTGTGTGTGTGTGTGTGTGTGTGTGTGTGTGTGTGCAGCCTGAGTAAAGGTATGTATGTCATTGTATAACCTTTCTGTATAATGCATAATCTTTACGTTTCTCAGGGTGACAGGAGGGGAGCTGTTTGAAGACATTGTGGCTAGAGAGTACTACAGTGAAGCCGATGCCAGGTA
>NC_048422.1:23548051-23559609 GCF_013103735.1 Etheostoma cragini | reverse complement strand
CCCCCCCCCCCCTCAGGAGGTAGACTTAAATCAATTTGACTGTGGAGGCGGTTTGTGGAGGCGAGAGAGAGAGAAGAAACGAAGGGGACGGAAAAATTATAGAGGCAGAATGAGAGATCCAGTAAAAAGGAGGATAAAAATTGTTATTTTCCAGCTGTTTTTTGTTAATCTTCTTTGAATGTCCTCATCTCTCACTCCTGGTCCCATCTCCACCTTTTCATCACCCCTCCTGTTTACATATTCCTGGATTTAAATCACCTCTTTATATTCTCGAATTCCTTCAGCATAGAGAAACCGGAGCATGGGTTATTTACCAGAACAAGCACATGATGATAACCTTCAAGAGGAAGCCCATTGTGTTTAGTGTGTCTGTGCACTGTGGGTGGTGAATGCAAAATCTAATGTTGAATCACAACATAACATCATGCAATTAATTAATCAATCAATCGCTTATGACAAAAAGAATGAATACCATTGTTTTGGTCAGTGCAGGGATAATGGGGTATGAGCCTCGGGTAACCTCTACCAGGTCTGGGCCGAAAAGATACAGAACCCAGACCCAAAGTGCCCTCGCCCTGGCCATCCTACACACACCTCTGTGGACCCAACTCCCCGGGTTAAGATATATCAGTAAATTTGATTGAAAGCACTGCAAATGTGCCACTAGAAACTCAGATGTGTGGGGGTCATTTCTAAATCACACGAGGTCCCCGGACAACAGTAATCCAGTGCAAATAGAGCTTAAGACTGCTGTTCCCACCAGCTCTTCCATTGTACTAAATTTCCACAAAACATACATAAGTGACAACAATGGTGGTACCAAAGAGTTCTGATAAACGTCTCAGTGTATCTTGTGTCGTTTACCTCCTGTATTTCTTTTAACTTTCCGTATTAGTTTCTTTTCTGCCGTCTCATTTGCCTTCCTTGTTTCTTTGCTTTAAGTGTGTGTGTGTGTCTGTGTGTGTGTGTGTGTGTGTGTCACTCAATGTGTTTTTGTGTGGGTGTGTGATTAGCATGTCTCGATTACTGTCCAACAGAATCTCACTGACAGTTTTCCTCTCTGCACTCCGTCTGCCGTCAGAATCCCTCGATCCCTTTTCCTCCTTTCTGTACCGCGTTAAAGGGTAGTTTCACCCAAACAACAAAACCTAAAACTCACTCAAAACCACGAGAGGTATCCGACCATGCGAAGAGTTTTAGTTTGATGCATCCAGGTTTGGAGACATGTGTCAGTCAGACTGTCTGTTTCCATTCCCAATACAATGGAGGAGAGTGGAGATGAGTTTGTGGGCCTCACAATGTCGAGTAATGACAACAGTGTTACGTTCCACATTAGGGTTCCCCATTGTTCTGGACAATCATCAGAGACTATTGATTCAGTGTAAATTAGTTGGCAGTGAGGTATGTAGATTATCCACGTTGCACCATAGCTCAAGGAAAAAGTGTCAGTCAGTAGGTGGATGTGCCGCTTCAGTCCAGACTCAATATCTCAACATCTAGTCAATGAATTTTCACGAAAATTTGTGTTCCCCTCGAGGCTGAATCCTACTGACCTTGGTAATTTTCTGACATTTATTCTAACGCCACACGCAGGATGACGTTTTCGGTCAGAAGTGAATAGCAGTGACAACTGTTGGAGGGATGAATGCTAGGATGAACTATAATAACTTTAATGATCCCCCTGAGTTTTTGTCTAGCACCGTCATTAGGTCAACATTCACATTCAACCAAAATTACAATCATCAAACTAATGTCATCCCCATCAGCCTCAGCTGCACTATGTGTAAAGTTCTTTATTAGGAATAATCCCTTGAGATGTGACATCTCGTTTTCGAGGGGTTCCTTAAACCCCCTCGAAAAGTATTAAGTGCTAATTAGAATAAATTGACATGCTAACATGCTAAACTACGACGGTGAACGTTTGGTATGAAATATGGAGCACTGTGTCATTTGACCTGCACCAAAGACTTTATGAATGAAGTAGACGTACCTTCTGGTTCTGAAAAGTGAAGCCAATGCTGTTGCTCCTTAACCTCCTGTTGTCCTCGAGGTCAAATTGACCCGTTTACAAAAGAACTATGTATCACAACTATGACCCAAGAATGTGGACAAAAAGGGACAAATGTTGGAAAAAGTTTCAAAAACGCAGGAAAACTTCAATAAAAACATTTTTTTAGACAACGAAAAAAGGGACCAAACTAAATCTGGGAAAAAATTGCCAAAGGTGACAAAAACTTGCTAAAAATAAGTGACAAAAAGGGTAAATGTGAGAGAAAAAACTTGTTAAAAAAAACTACAAAAACATAATAAAAATGACCAAAAAATTGGAAAAAAATTTACAAAAAATGGAAAAAAATCTACCAAAACATTGAGAAAAGTGTAGAAAAAAAACATCAAAATGTTGAAATTTTGACCCAGAAAAGCACAAATTTGCAAGACGATGGGGAGACAACCCGAGGGTGAAAGCTGCGCTCTATCTGATGTCCAGCAGGGGGCGACTTCCCTGGCTCCGAAAAAGAAACTTTGAGAAAGTGACCCTACATCTCACTTGATTTATTATCTCGGTTAACATTTTCATAACGAGTTCATGGACTTAATCGTTAGTTTCGAGTCTTCGTCAACACAGCATGATGTTCATTCAGTAAATTATAGTCCCATTTATTTTAAAATAGACCATAAAGCAGAGGACGCTTTAGAGCATGGCTACCCTGTGATTGACAAGTAACCATAACAACCATAACGGTGACGTCGCTTCTCAGTCAGATCCACCCTGTGGTCCAAATATGGTCACTTCTGGCGGCACAAAACCAAGATGGCAATGGGAAAAAAAAATCCAAATTTGAGGCTATAAAGCAATCCACAAACAGATTTGTAGTAAATTTTACTTGTATTGGGTTAAACCAATATGTCTTGTTATAATCCTTTTATCTTTTTAGGTGTACCATTGTACGACCTGGCCTGGGAAAGCAGATGTAAAATAACCTTTTACATTATAGATGTATTATTAGTGTGGATTGTCACTGTTAAATAAACCTGAAATAAAGAAATAAAAAAACTAATGGGTGATGTCACATTGGAAAACAGGACTGGGGGTGTCCCGATGTGACGGGTGCAGGTATTTTGTCGGGTTTGAATATCATTATTTGTTGATTTATTTTTAAAGATTATATTTTGGGGGGATTTTCCGCCTTTACTCGATAGGGGAGCCAGGGGAGAAAGGGGACAGAGAGGGGAAGGACTGGACCTGGACCTCTGCATCGAGGTCTCTTAGAAATCTCCATTGCACTCCATTATAGACACAATACCAGCTGAGGTCATTGTTTTTTTAACCAGTAAGGCAGTAATCAGATTACATTATGTGCTTACATAATTGCAAAATGCTTCTCCATTGTTTTCCCAGTTATTTTTTTTAAATAATATCAGATTATAAACAGAATGAGCCTTTGGAGCATTGGATGAATGGTTGCTAAAAATGGACAATGTAGATGTTGCGTTAAAGACCAGCCCCCCCCCCCCCCCACCCCACTCAGACCAGCTGGTATTCTGTCTATAATGGAGTGCTATGGACATTTGTAAGTGACCCCAAACTCTTGACCGGTAGTGTATGTGCGCCTGCTCTACCCACTGACCAACCAGGCCCCAAATATCTCTGTTTTTAATGCTGTGAACATTAATCCCAACCACCTCCTTTTGTTTTGGGTTGGCAGCAAATAATCAGAGACGAATAATCTCAAAACCTGGAGAAACTAAACTATCTGTAGAGCAAGCTATGAGAGATGAGTCATTTTGGTGAACTGGCCACATACAATCGTCTGTTAACTCCTCCTGTCAGATGTTCCCCTCTGTATTTACTGTCTGTTATGCTTCCTTTTGCTTTCTGTGTTCCCTCCTTTATCTTCTCCTCACCTTGTTGTTTTGTCTCCACAGTCACTGTATCCATCAGATTCTAGACAGTGTGTCTTACACCCACCAACATGACATAGTGCACAGGGACCTCAAGGTGTGTGTGTGTGTGTGTGTGTCTTATCATGTTGCACTGCCCTGCACCCTCTGAACAAGGGTACAAGCTTGCTTGCTTTTTTAAATTTCTGCCTGTGACTTTAAATGCCTGTGCCTGCAGTCTGACTCTTTCTTGCGTGTCTGCCTGTCTTCAGGTTTTGCTTTTGGGACTCTTGTTGCACTATTTTAGACGGTCTGAACAGGAATTTTGATTTCCTGTGGCCCCGGCAGACGGAGAACACAAACTCTGGGAGTGAGAGAGTGAGAGAGTAAGAAGGAAGGTGAGAAAGAGAGAGAGTAGAGTTCAGCCGAGTAACATCAGAGCTAATTCAGATACTTGGAAACCTGCTAAAATGTTTCGTCAAAGACTAAATTACACAGGAGAAAGTGCATGTTAGACACAGCGTCTCCCACGTGGAGCTGCAGCTCACTCCCACGCTGTCTGACTAATGCTCGGCCCTCTCTTGAAACAGAAAATAGCAAACGGCACACCTTCGCTGTGCGTTAGTTCCAGACAGGTTGCAGCGTGTGGCTGCATCGAGAATAAATGTGCGCGTGTGTGTGTGTGATTTTGTGTGTGAGCTGCCTCTGCATGGATGTGACAGTTGGGGGAACAACTGTGCTCAGACTAACCTGCTCCCCCTGCTGTTTGCGTGCAGTCATTGCATCCAGCAGATCCTGGAGGCCGTGCTCCACTGCCATCAGATGGGGGTGGTACACAGAGACCTCAAGGTGAGTCTCCTGCAGTGGTGTGTGTGTGTCTGTCTGTGTGTGTGTGTCTTTGTATGTCTGTGTCGGTCTGTGTTTGTTGGAAGGGATTTGAAGTTGTATTTGTCTGCGTCTGACTGTTGTACCATAGTCTAAAGGCCGGTAAGTGCAGTTTTAAACTAAGCATGTCTGCATGTCTGCACGCCTGATCTATCAATGCATGCGTGTGTTTGTGCTGTCATGTGCGTCATTAAACTGTCTGTGCATGCATTTAAGTGTAGGTACCGTATTTATTTTATTAAGATGAAATTCTTGTTCGAACCTTAATTGAAAGAAAAACTTAAAGGGATATTTCAGATGTTTGGAAGTGTGTTTGTATGCGGCTGCAGCTAAACGCATTCTAGACACCTAAAAACATTTCTATCAGTATAAGTGGACGCTATATTTAGCGTCCATAGACTATTTCCAGTGCTTTACCTTGCTGTCAGACAGCAATACAACCCCACTTCAAAATATCTGAACTGTCCCTTTATCTAGTGATGGCCAAATGAAGCTTTGTGAACCAGTGTCGTTATTTTCTGGGCCCACTAGATGGCGCTCTTGGGTTGAGAGTACACTGAGTTGTAATGCCTCAGGCCTTTCTCTTAAAACCAAGAGCGCCATCTAGTGGGCTCAGATATAAAGACACTGGTTCACAAAGCTTCATTTGCTTCATCACTACCTTGGCCATGAAAACCTTGTTTTTGTTGACCTCCGCTGGTTAGGCTCTACCTTGCGGCAGTGATGTAGAAGTGTATTCTAGGGTACTTTTGGGTGTGGTTACAGGTGCAACAGAAACCTTTTTAAACCGGAAAGGACAGTGAAAACCCTGCTTTTCCGCCTGGTGTTACTCTGGACGGGCATTGGATTGCTCGACGTTCTAGGCATGATACAGTACTGCTCAATAATTTGTAATTACTTAAAATCTCAATAAATGTGAATAAGAAGTTAGGTTTTGTGAAAATGAAAATTGTGAAAAACTTTTGGTCTGACTCTTGGCAAGAAAGTACAAAAGTTTTAAACTATTCCTTCAAATCCAGAGTCTCTCCTTCCTGCAGTTAAATGTACAAATGATTGCATGATTTTATTGGATAAGAAGATTCCTCCTCCTCTTTATTAGTCAAGCGTCTTCTAAATGAGTTTCTAAATCTAATTCAGCCAGCAGAGGTTGACATGATGACGGTCCTGCAGCAAACATCCAGCTGTTTCTGTGGTGGATTGATTAGTTATTGATTAGTTATTGATTAGTTGATGGCACAAATGTATCACTATCAATATAGATTGGCTATCAAACAAGGAGATGTGTTCCTTGTGTGTGTGTGTGTGTGTCGGTGTGTGTGTGTCGGTGTGTGTGTGTCGTTGTGTTTTGTGGATGTTTGCCAGTCTGAGCAGGAAGGACTGTTGCAAAAAGACAAGCTGTGTTTTGTAATACTCATGTGTGTGTTATGTGTGTGTATGTCTGTGTGTGTGTGTGTGTGTCTGTGTGCCTGTGTGTGTGTGTCTGTCTGTGTGTGTGTGTGCATGTGTGTGTGTGTGTAGGTGTCTGTCTTTCTGTGTGTGTGTGTGTGCATGTGTGTGTGTGTAGGTGTCTGTCTTTCTGTGTGCCTTTGTAGGTGTCTGTGTGTGTGTGTGTGTGTGTGTGTGTGTGTGTGTGTGTGTGTGTGTGTGTGTGTGTGTGTGTGTGTGTGTGTGTGTGTGTGTGTGTGTGTGTGTGTGTGTGTGTGTGTGTGTGTGTGTGTGTGTGTGTGTGAACATGTTTGAGTGTTGCTATGAGTGTGTGTGTGCTCCTTCCATACCTATTCATAGGCTGAATCCCATTTCCCCGTCTTACCCCTACCCCTTGAAACCAAGGTCTAGCCATTTTTAAAAAGTTTCAGTTAGGAACATGGTTGCAAGTATACATGCACAGGACTGCATAGACCACAAAACAAGACTGTCGTAACGTTTTAATCAATTATTTAAAGCTGAAAGTACTTACATGTATGTGTCTCTCTGGTCGATGGGCAGCCATTGATGCCTGTGCGTTTTCAAGTGAGGTCGCGTCCACACTAGGTTCCAAGGGCCATACAGCCCTCGGTCTATCCCCTTCCCCTAGGCCGTAATAGGTATTGGGACAGAACTAGGTCCCGCGTGAACGCGCAAAAGCTAGGGGAAGGGGTAAGTGGAAGGGGTAAGGGGAAGGGGTAAGGGGTAAGGGGAAGGAATGGGATTCAGCCTTCCTTCTTCTGATCTGGGTTTAACTGGTTGCATCCCAGTGGTCTGTCACACTTTCTTTTCTGTTTTCCTTACATTTCTACTCATGTGAAAACCCACCAGTAGTAAGAAAGGGAACTTTTCCTCTGAAATGGAGATAAAGACAAGGTTTACACGGGGCCGGCTATTGTCATAGACAAACATGTCAACCTCTCCAGTTTCAAAATTAAAGGAGAATTCCAGTCAATTTCAATATGTCGCTCTGTTGGTTGTAAATTTGGTTGTAAATGTTTGTCAGTAGAGAGAACAACTAAACCAAGCGATGCTGCCTAACCCGGGTTATCCTCCTGCTGGAGTTAGCTAGTTATAAAGTTATAAATGGGTTTTTAGCCTCTAAACAAGCTTGAAATGTTATTACAAGAGCAACAAGTTGCTTGTTGAATTTAAAACTAAACTTTCCTTTATTGAACAGATTGAACATTGAATTGAATATAAAAGTAAAGAAAGAATCTAAGGAGAAATAAAGTGACGTTTTCTTCCGATACTTTTGTTCAACTCAAAAGATCTCTGTGTTTCGCAATATGTTGCAGCCTTCACGTATGCATATTGTGCCAGTTATTGATATTGATATTGTGATGATGATAAAAAAGTATTGTGCAGCCCTAATAGGAGATGCTAAATGACTGCAAAAAGAAGTAAAATGATGCAAAATGGCCTGAAAAAAGTACAAACTGACTACATAGAGACAGAAAACAGATTCAAGGTGACCACAAAGAGACACAAAATGATGCAAAATGATCGCAATTAAAATGCAAAGTGGCTACAAAAAGACCCGAAACAACCACAAAGAGATGAAAAATCACTACAAAGAGAAATCACCGAGAGAGTTTTGTCTCTCTTTCAGTCTGAGTGTCTTGCTCCTGTGTGGGAGGATTACTAATGTTTATTGATGGTATTTCATAGTAGAATGTTTGAAGTTTCTCTGGCATTCATTTCACACTGAATAAACAATGTAACCGGTATCAGTTTGCCGTTTATTATTGCCGAGAACCAGAGCTAACACATTTTTAATCAATTTACAGAAGTTTAAAAAAGCAGTCTTCCCAAATAACAACTTCTGTCCCTCCCTGATGTGAGTCCAGTGCAGATTTGAGTTGTGGATGCTCAGATTTAAACTGTTTAAACGGCTTAAGGTGTCATACTGAAATTAGTGAAATTCCTGAAATAATAAACTTTTCTTATTACAAAAAATAACAGTGGGATGGAAATCATTTCAGAAACATTGTAGCTATCTTTTGTTGTTTGGTTGCTAACGTTAGCTTAACACGCCATTCAACGGACAGCTGTTGTTGTGTTTGATTGCTAGCTTGTAGCTAAGCTAACAGTCATATCAAAAACGTTTTAGCTGTTGATGGTTGTTTGGTTGCTAACGTTAGCTCAAAACACCATTAAACTGACAGCCTTTGTTGTGTTTGATGCTAACTTGTAGCCAACAGTGAACCAACTTGGTTAAGTAGCTCCATTTTTACTGTGTTGACATTACCGGAGTCTGTCGTTAACATCTTATATGGCATTTTTTGCAAAGTGAAGCTTGAGCAACTCCAATCTGCACTCGACTCACATCGGGGAGCGACAACTTCTCCCAACATAATAAAAAGGTAGGTAGGGGTTTTGGGAGGATGTGTTAAAGCGTTATCTGATGGTGTCTGTGTTGTACATGCAGCCGGAGAACCTGCTGCTGGCCAGCAAGTGTAAGAACGCTGCAGTGAAGCTGGCTGACTTTGGACTCGCTATCGAGGTTCAAGGGGAGCAGCAGGCTTGGTTTGGTATGTCACACACACACACACACGCGCACACATTCACACACGTGCACACACTCGCACACAAAGGGGTCTACATAAAAGAGACTTCAGATACAGTATTAGGGACCACTAAGGTCTATATAAAAGAGACTTCAGATACAGTATTAGGGGACCACTAAGGTCTATATAAAGAGACTTCAGATACAGTACTCATCCAAAGAGCACCATGTCATGTTACCCACAGATGGTAACATAAGAGAATCTCAGGAAGTCCATATCTTTTCTTTTTAAAGGAAATGTGCAGTAACATCCGCCCCTCTGTTTCCATCCTCCTCCTCTTGATGATGAAGGGCTCTGTTGCCTGACAGCTCTGATGTGCAGCAGAGCTGTCAGGCTGAAGCCTGTAAAGAGAAGCTTAGGCTTCCGCAGGACCGTTCATCCATACTGTCATTTTACCCTTTTAGTAAGCGTGCCCTCGAGTCTAAAGAACGAGGGATTTCTTCCTCCTCTTCCTCCAATATTACACTCATCTCATGTGACTGACAGGATCATTTTCTTTATCTTTTTTGTGAACAGTTTCTCAAGATTGTCTTTTGTTTAATTCTCTTGTGTATATTCTTCCATTCAGGAAGTTAACAAGGATAGTGACTAATGGATTTGGAGGATCGAGTGAATCAAGTGCACACCACAACTTTCTTCTTTGACCCAGAGCCAGTATACGGAGATCGATTATAAAGAGGCTGCAGCTAAAAACGCTCATTTAAACTTCCATTTCATAATGATTCTAAGACTAAGTCTGAAATCAGAATCAGAAATACTCTATTGATCCCCAACGGGAAACTCTGTGTTGCAGTTGCACGAATAGTATAAATATCAAGTAGAAATATAAATAAAGAAATAAAAAGAGTGTGGATATGTACGGTATTTACATGGTTGACATAATTAAGGAGTTGCAATGGTGAAAAGTAATAATAATAATAATAATAACAGTAGTAGTAGTTGAGTATTGCACACATTTCACACCGGTGTTATTGCTCAAAACAGGTAATGTCCAGTTTTAACCTCTAAGGGACCAGGACTAAGGTCTACCTCGTAGCTGTATTTGACATCTTTTTTCCAGTTTGCACATGCAAAACTTTCACTGTTTGCATTTGCACTGTTTATTATTATCATCATTATCATTATTGCTTTATTTTTCACATGCAGTTATTAGTTTGTATATCTGTAGTATACATTTTGGTAGTATGCATTGTAGTAGTATGCATTGTAGTAGTATACAGTGTAGTAGTATACATTGTTTGGCATTCTGTGGACACAAAAGGATGAATTTCATTGTACAGGGAAACACGTTTCCTCACTGTGTATATGGCAATAAAACACTTACAAACTTGCATTTCATAAATCAGTTGGATAAATTACAAGCCAGCTTCATAGCTGTAAACGACATATTTCGTCAGACAAGATGTATCCAACCTGAAAATGATTCAAATCTAATTCAATACTTTTCCATATACTGCATACTACTGTAGACATAAAATGGATAGAAAGTTACGTAACTGAAGTGGAAGGCACAACTTCTTCTGGAAGCTTGTTCCATGTAATGCATATGTAAGCTGTATAAAAACAAAACACGCTTATTTAACCCTCATGTTGTCCTCGGGTCAAACTGACCCGTCTTCCTATATCAATGTTCTTTTTAATTCCTCAAAATAACATGATTGATTACACACAACGCTCTTTTGCAAGTACAAATCTGTAATTTCATTAATTTTGAGGTGTGTTATTCAATTTTATAGCAAAAATTGAAGTGTTTTTGAAATAGTATTGAGTAAAAGTTGACATATTCCAGTCTGTGATTATCATCAACATCCATTCCTTTAATTTTAGTCTCAATAATTCCTAATTTCTGCTTTTCTAACTCAAACATTAGGTATAATTTCCTATAAATAAGGTTCTAGACCATAAATGGCAATACTAACTGTAAAACTAAAGTTAATAAGTTAGTGTTATGTAGTGTTGAAAAGGTAAAAAAAAAAAATTGGCAAACATTGAAAAAAAAGTGTCAAGTGTTGAAAAAAGGAACAAAAATGTTAGAAAAAAAAGTTCAAAAACATCGATAAAAAGCGTCAACAAACGTGTCGATTTTCAATTTTGGCGGGAAGACAACACGAGGGTTAAAGGAAGCTAACCCTGATGTGTGTTTGCGTGCACAGGCTTCGCGGGGACTCCCGGGTACTTGTCCCCAGAGGTGCTGAGGAAGGAGGCGTACGGCAAACCTGTCGACATCTGGGCATGCGGTGAGCTTCTCGGCATGTGTGTTTCCCTCCGCCGCCTCCACGCTCTTCTTCTCGTCTACTCAGACAAAGGTTGTGTTCTGGTGTGCAGGTGTGATCCTCTACATTCTTCTGGTCGGGTACCCTCCGTTCTGGGACGAGGACCAGCACAAACTCTACCAGCAGATCAAAGCTGGAGCGTACGACGTGAGTTTTATTATCACTCCTCTATGTTTCTCCCACTCTGAATCAGACGTTATGCCGCTCATGTGTTTAATGTGTATGTGGGCGTGCATGTGTGTGTGTGTGGGCGTGCATGTGTCTGTGTGTGTGTGTGTGTGTGTGTGTGTGTGTGTGTGTGTGTGTGAACACTTTAGTTTCCCTCCCCAGAGTGGGACACGGTGACTCCGGAGGCTAAAAATCTGATCAACCAGATGCTGACTATCAACCCAGCCAAGAGAATCACCGCCCAGGAGGCTCTGAAGCACCCATGGGTCTGCGTAAGTACATCAGGGTCCTACCATAGAAATAAAATGGATAGAAC
>NC_048422.1:23547186-23547951 GCF_013103735.1 Etheostoma cragini | reverse complement strand
GTAAAAGCGCTTTGAGCAGTTGTTAAGACTGGAAAAGCGCTATATAAATACAGCACATTTACATTTACATTTACATCTAAGGGAGACGCCAGCCCCCCCTCCTGAGGAAACCCATTTTGGCCGCTTGTACCCTGTCATAGTCCTAGTATCATAGTACAGTATATCAAAAGAGTCACAAAAAAAGTCATAGTATGGGCTAGTATGTCCGAAAAGTCCCAAAAAGTCATAGTTCAGCATATAGGGAAAAAGTCACGGTGCGCGATCAGGAAGGCTTGTATCACGTGCACGTGCCGGCGGTGTCGTTGTCATTACTTAGAATTCCTCTTGGGGGCGACAGAAACTACGCAGCATATCTTTAAAAAACCCTGATGTTCAATGTTATTATAATCCTGGTTATTAGTTCTTCTGTAACCGGGCCGCCCTAACTGTCATGGAGTAATTTCCTATTATATTAGTTAGTTATCTGAATGCTCCTAACCCCACTCTGCAGATCAGTGCACTGCCTGTGGCAGCTTCAGATGTCCTATCACACGCTGTATTAATAAACACCGTGATCATATATGAGAGCGATGGTTGTCGGGACATCGTGAAGATGAGTTGAAGGATTTTTGGCAGAATTTTCGTCACCTAAAGAGCGGCAGAATCAACGGCGTCTCCGACAGCTCCCGCCCACATTAACGTGTCCCTGTCAGAGCTGCTCGTCTAATGTTGTATTTTCATCATCTCTCTCTCTCTCTCTCTCTCTCTCTCTCTCCCTCTCTCTCC